>NC_091980.1:36833432-36863432 GCF_044704955.1 Pristiophorus japonicus
ATACCAAGCCTCATCAAACTTGAGATCATTTCAGGCTCCAAATTGAGTTTCTGGGTTTATTTAGAATAGTTTTTACAAGTAATCACACATGCAGGAAAGCACATTTCAACAAAATTGCTCTTGCTAAATTCCCTGACCATCAGCCCTGTTCCTTAGCAATAAGCAATATCTATTTTGCACTATAAAGCTCCCTCTCACGCCAGTGCAATATTTAGTACAGTTCCTGGGAATGGTTCATGCCTTACTCCTTGTCCTTATTGTATTCAGCCCTCTAGTGAATCTCCAAGCCAAGAGTTTAATTGTCCTGCTGTTTCTTTGATTGAGCGGAGATCACAGCAAATTCAGTGCTGGCATAAAAAATGTAGATCTATCTTACAATAGCTTGTTTGCTCTTGTGTCTCTCAGGCAATGTCTGTTTGAAAGAGAATTCTGCTCAGAATAGTTGTTCACACCTCTAAAACATTGTCTTGCTGGCTCGATTAGCACGTCAAACCAGTCGAAGCGTCAAGAACAAAAAGCATTTCTTCAATCCAGAGATGCTGATGCTCGTCAGCCATCTTAAGATTTTTGAGCACAAAACAAAAATCTATTTTAGCTTTTAGTGCATGCAGAGAACATAAACAGTATGCAAGGCTACATTTACTCCAATCTAAATTCATATGTGAATACTGAAGCTGTCACATTCCCACAGTCATGCCTTCTTCCAACAATCTACAGGGCTTTACTATCTAAGCTTGGCATTACCAGACCACATCTTGACTTAGGTTGTCTCTAAAACTGTAGGAGGTGATTTGTACTATATGTCTTAGCTCTATTCGGAATGCCTACATGACAAGCGAGCCCCAGGTGGGAAGAGGAAACGTTTCAAGAACACCCTCAAAGCCTCCTTGATATAGTGCAACATCCCCACCAACACCAGGGAATCCTTGGCCCAAGTCCGCCCAAAATGGAAGACGAGCACCTCGAGTCTCGTCGCCGAGAGCATTCAGAAACCAAGCGCAGACAGCGGAAGGAGCATGCGGCAAACCAGGCTCCCTACCCACCCTTTCTTTCAATGATTGTCTGCCCCACCTTCACGGCAAATGAGCCAAAGGCGGGCATAGGAAATGGTACAAGGACACCCTCAAAGCCTCCCTGATAAAGTGCAACATCCCCATTGACACCTGGGAGTCCCTGGCCAAACACTGCCCTGAGTGGAGGAAGTGTATCCGGGAGGGCACTGAGCACCTCGGGTCTCGTCGCCGAGAGCATGCAGAAATCAAGCGCAAGCAGCGGAAAGAGCGTGCGGCAAACCTGTCACACTCATCCTTTCTCTCAACGATTATCTGTCCCACCTGTGACAGGGACTGTAATTCCCGTATTGAACTGTTCAGTCACCTGAGAACTCACTTTTAGAGTGGAAGCAAGTCTTCCTCGATTTCGAGGGACTGCCGATGATGATGATGATGTCTTAGCCCTTCATCTTGGTATTGCCAAAAAATAAACTTAATGGCCAAAAGTTTTTGCTTTGGTCGCAATCGGCAATCCCAGCACAAATTACGTTCAAAATTGCGCACGTTTTAAGAAGTGTTTTTTTTTCCCCTCCAGCTTCCACTCAAACTCATTTGCATTTTGGCAAAAGTAAAATCTTCCATGAACCACTGCACTCGGGCAGCATTTTGGAATGTAATTTTTCAAAAGATTTTGCATTAAAAAATATTCCGTGGTATATTTAAGATTGATAACCTGGTTTTATTAATACAGCTGAAAATGGATTGATCACAAAAAAGAAGCATTTTTAATCAGAGTCCACCACCTCTGATCATTGACTTCAAATCACTGAAAATGACTTTAAAAAATCTATACAGAACCATTTACTAATTACAATGGGCCCAAATTTGGCCCACCCGTTTTTTCGGCACACTCAGGCAAGATGCGCCGCCTTCCTAGGATAAAAACGGCAGCAAAAAGTTGTCCCTGCATTCAGGCCACTCTGTGGCCTCTCCCATGGCTTCAATTAGGGGGCGGAGCTAGGGCCCTGCGCTCAAAAGAGTGCCGGCAGCTCAACGCATGCGCACTGGAGGTTTTGCGCATATCCCAGGCTGAGTGGCCTCACAATGCATGCCGGGCTGTTGCACGTCATGAAGTGAGTTCCACACCTATCCCCGCCTGAGTGACTTTCCGCACCGGCCGGCCGGCCCGCTGACTTCCCGGGCCGAGGTCGGACTTCAGTTTTATTTTTTATTTATTGACGGTTGTGCTTTGTTTAGTGAGGAGAGTTTTGATGGGGGTGGCGGGGCAGGGGGGGTGGTAAAAAATTTTGATCTGGGTGGGGAGAGGGGTTTTGACATAGGGAGGGAGTTTTGATGGGGTGGGTGGTGATAACTTTTTATTTGGATATTTTGAAAAAAATTATGTAAATATGTTTTGTCTCTTTACTTTTATTTTTGTAGTTTAAGCTTCCATGAATGCTTCTGTTGCTTCTGTTGTGTAGTAAATTAACTTTGCGAAGTTTGTCATCTGTCTTGTATAGCTGTTTGATCCTATTCACATTCTTTAGTCAAGTTATTAAGTACCTACCTGCGCTGATTTCTTAACTCTCTGCAAGGGTTTTCTGTGTGGCCACAAGTGGCCACAGACACTGGCCTAGGTTAGTTTGGAGCAACTATTAGCTGTGCAACATGGCTTAAATGGCCAAAACAGGTGTAGGTGGCTAGTAACGCCCCCCTTTTGAAAAAAAAAACTAAACTAAAAAAAATCCTAACTAACTCACTTACACTGGCGCAAATTAAAGAGCAGAATGGGGATTTTTAAGATACTCCAGAAAAATGAAGCTGCTCCAAAAGAAACGGAGCAACTCCTGGGCAAATTTGGGCCCATTGTCTTAGTAAATATATGTATTTGTTTTAAAGTTTTTAAACTGTGTCTGTTAGTGCCCTTGCGCCTAAAAAGAAAGCTTAATTTTAATTGCCTCCTCGAAGGCCCATAAACTAGTGCAATTAGCGGAAAGTTGCAAAGGTAATTAATTCAATCTGGGGGCGGCTCCCAGCGCAATATTTTTAAAACTAGCGCAAAAGATCATGGAATATCGCTTTGCACTGGACGTAATCTGCCTTGGAAATTCCCCAATCTTTTGCGTTGGTTTGGCCGATTTTGAGTGAAAAGCACTGAAAAAACAGCGCAACCTAGTGGAAACTCCTGGCCAAAATCATCTTCCATCAGAAGAAACTCCTTGGTCAAAGCCGTTTGATAAAGTCCCAGCTTATCCCCTTACACGCCCTAAAAAGTACTGCTACGTTGATTAATCTATAAGTTCTCCCTTCCTATCTGTGCACTATCAGGACTAATGAAGGAGGCACCAAGAAATGAGCCCTTTCAAAGCAGGAACCCTACAGAGAGTGTGGCACAGTTTATTTATCCATCTCTTTACATATATCATCAGGCATTGCTAATCTAGTAAATTGTAATGCATGAGGCTCAGTATGAAAATTATAATGGAATCTCGGAGCATTTGCTGATGTTGTATTTGTTTATTTTTTTAGAGAAGTGCCAGAAATAAAGCTATGGAAATTAAATGCAGAATGTACAGGAAACATTTGCAACTGCTCTGAAGCAAATTTGCAGTTTTCTTAATGGATGTTCCAAGTTATTGCTTGCTTCTGAAAGCCGCCAGATCTGTTATTTGTCAATATTCCAATAGTGTAGTATTGAAAAAAGTCAGCAATCAAATTTTTCTTGCAGTTTCTCGGGACCAGGAGCCAATATAAGTCAGCAAAGCTGGAGTGATGAGTGAATGGTGTGAGCTGAAGGTGGAGGATGGGACTCTATCAAGCAGAGCATTGGAGTCGTTGAGTTTGGAGGTGACAAAGGCATGGGTAAGGGTTTTAGCAATGGCTAGCTCAAGGCAGAGGTGGAAATGAGTGATGTTGCGGAGGTGGAAGTGGGTGGTCTGTGTGATGGAGAGGATATGTGGTCAGAAACTGAGCTCAGGGTCGAATAGGATGTAAAGGTTGTAAAGAGTCTGGTTCAACCTGAGACAATGGTTTTGGAGGGGGATGAAATCATTGATAAGAGTATCCAATTTGTGGTGGGGACTGAAGACAGTGACTTCCGCCTTCCCAATCTTTAACTGAAGGAAACTGCAGCTAATCGGCATACATGTGGAAGATGAACATGAGTGTGTGGAAGGTGCCAAGGAGCAGCATATAAATGAGGAAGAGGAGAGGGCCAATGATGGATTCTTGGCTTGGGGGAGGGCGGGGGCGTGATGGTGATTCCAGCGTGAGTGGTGTGTGAGGGGAGCGGGGCGGGGGGGGTGGGGGGCAAAAGGGAAGAGAAGAGAAGCCATTGCTGGAGTTTCTCTGACCATGGTTGGTCAGGTAAGAATGGAACAAAGTGTGGGCAGCTAGACAACAGAAGAAAGGTGATGGAGGCAGATTTTGTGGTCAACTGTGTCAAAGGTTGCTTAAAAGTCCAGGAGTAGTAGTCGGTTTAGTGTACCATGGTTGCATTCACAGAGGATGTAATTTGTGACTTTGATTTGGGCTGTTTCAGTTCTGTGGTCGGGATGGAAACCTGTAATCGTAGGAAATATGGGCATGGATTTTAGAGGCAATGACACGTTCAAGGACTTGAGAGAGGAATGGGAGGTTGGTGGTGGGACATTAGTTTTCAAGGGTTGAAGGTGGATTTTTTGAGAAATGGTTTATGATGGTAATGTTGAAAAGGAGAGAGATAACATCTGAGGGGAGGATAACATTTACAAGGTCAGCTAGCACGGTAGCCAGGAAGGCAAGTTGTCTGTCAGCAGTTTAATGGAGTGGGATCAAGGTCACAAGAAGTGGATATCATAGACAGGGTGAGCATTAGGGGAGTTAGGAGAGCTACCAGAAGGAGACACAAATTTAGGGTTGGAGCAGGAAGAGTTTGATGGACAAAGAGAAGAGGGGAAACAACAGAGGCAGTGAACAGAAGGTCTCAATCTTCGTGGCAAGGAAGTTCAGAAGCTCCTCACACTTGTTGGTGAAGAGGGTGGATGGGCAGGAGAGAGAGGTTTAAGGAGACAGTGGCAGTGGAGAATAGCCACTGGGGTTTATCTTAGTTCTCTAGAATGATCCTGGTGTAATGACCGGTTTTGGCAGAACATACACTGATTATTCTTCCCAAACCAATTAAAGTCAGGACAGGACATGACAGAAGCCACAATGCTCCACAGGGCGTTTGTCCTGGTAATCTTCAGTCCTTTTGTCATGACTATATATTGTTCCAATGTGCTTGTTTCTTTCTTTCCTGTTTAGAAAGCAGTGAGATTTGTTGGGGTACCGTCCCACGAATACTGGCAGTCACCTGTCAGAGATCACTCTTTGACTGTCATTCTGTTTCTGGGTTTCACACTAGACTTTCTACTTGGGTTCCCTGCCACCAACCACCCCATATGTAGACCCTGCGTTCATTCCATTCCAGAGTGCCCAATCTCTGAATAAATGATAGTGAGATTCGAGGTTTGAATCGAGAACCCTTGCCACGATTATGCTGGTTTATTGGAGTGTACCATGTGCCACATCCTTATTTAATATAAAACAGGTAAGTGAATGTGATCAGTCCAAAACAGGGCATGTATACTCATTTAGAAACCTATTTTAAAAACAGTAGCTAATTTCTTAGATGGTGAAAAATTGTCATCGAGTTAAATTAGCCCAGATGCTCTGCTGGACTATAGTTGTTCGGCTCAGTCAGCCACAATAAATCTCCAATCAGAGGCTTCTGACCACAGAGCTGTCAGTCAGAGAAAAAGCTGAGAATCATTGACTCTGACACCTCTCACAGGCCTGCCACACAGCAGGCAATCAAAATCATCACACGCCTCCACCTGTCTTGGTTTATATAATCTGTGCGAGATGCCTTGACTGACATGTTTCAAGATCCTGTGAAGATATGTCAGAATAAAATACATTTGCACACTGCATTTCTTATAACCATTCAAATTGTGCTTTAAAAAGTTGCTGGGGCTACTGGTCCTTGCCTTGAGTTGTTGCTGTATTAATCCGTGTGCCAATGAATCGCTATCAGTGACTCCAGTGATTCAACATTAGCATATTAATCTCTCCTTTGTTTGACAGAAACCAAAATGCAAATGCATATTAATTTGACTTTTGGCCTCCCAGATGGAAATGTGTCCTCTTGTACTCCGCAGAGACAACCAACAGGAACCGACATTAACCCTTCGTTTCCAGTAGCCATCAGTAGAGAATCCAAAAATCAGAACAAAGCCAAAAACGCTTCATTTTTGTCACACTCATTCTTGACGTTTGATCATGGACAGTGAAGATTGGTGGTGTATTTAAAAATCATTGCCTAAGTCCCACACTGTCCCCACCCAATGCTGACACCCACCTATTTTTCTAGTCATTACCACGTATCTCGCCTCCGTTAAAGGGGAGAGAACCAGTGATTATTTAGCTTTGGATTTTCAGCTTTCAGGGTAGCGGTACGTGAAACTTACCATTTTTGCTACCGTTTTTAGGCTGGACTTTCGGCCTTTACACCAGGGGCGCATCGGTAAGGGAGGCGTTGCACAAGAATTCGCGGTGCAAAATGCGAGTTTAGTCGGGGGCTGGGAGCGCTGCGCGAGAGGCCATGGGAGGGGGGGGAAAAAATTCCCAAAAACATTTACAATACCTTTAACTATCTAATCGCTGCAAAATAATTAAATATTAAAAAATGTAACTTATATTTTTTGCAGGTTTTCATATTTACCGCTGCTGACAGGGCAGCACCAACAGGTTTGACCTATCACTATTCTGAGCGCGGTGTATGGGTCGGGAGAATGCCGAAACTCAGATGCAAATGTAATCCGAGTCGTTGCACATCGGTGCACCTCTCCCCGGTGGTACGAGAATACCGCCCGGCTTCTGTGACCGGGTTTTCACCGCGGAGGGTCAAATCGCAGCGAAAACCTGGTCGCAAACCTGCCGAAAATTCGCACCAATTGACCAATTTGGGATCCTTGGTTGATTTTTATTTCTTCACTCTGTAGCCTGTTACACTGAGGCTGATTGTAATGCGTCTCTAAAATAACCTTGGCTCAGGTCAACTAACTTAGCATGGACTAAAAATTGAACTTCAGCCCTTTACAATTTGAATTACTTAAAACGACAACACCCAGTGCAATTTTCCACTGAGCCAGCCAAGCAACTTCATCCATTTCCTTTTCAACGAAGTAAACTTGTGCAGTGTAAATTAGTATTAACCAGAGCAGATTCTATATTATTTGGAAGAGGGAGGGGGGGGGACATTGGAGAATTACTCTAATTTTTATTTTCTGGCGAGCTGGATGCCTGGCAGAAACTCATCATCGTTTTTATGGGTTGTCGCCAAACTACAAGGGGCCAAAATTCCCAATAAGGCACGTTACCTCCAGAAAGCAGCGGCCAGGCGGCAGAGTCGAGTGACCACCACCTTCCAGTCCAATGGCCGCCGACAGTGAAATTCAGCTTGGGGTTTTTTTCTGGCGGTTCCCACTTCCACGCCACTGCTGCCGACCATTCTACGTGTGTTGTCAAAGGGCACACCGACAATCTCCCGCACCTCCATGGCACTCCCCACCCCCACCCCCGCCAAATTTAACTGGAAAAATCATAGATACGCTACGCAGTGCCACTGACAGCTTTTTCTGTCGGTGCACCTTCCCTTCACTGTGTGAGCCAAGACAGCGCGACGGCCCTTCAAGGGGAGGGTGCACTGCCGGGGCTGCCATTTTATTTTTTAGTCGGCCGGACTTGAGTGTCAGGGTTCGGGTTAGGGTCGAAACCCTCCCTGGTGGCCCAGTGGGTTGAAGCTAGATAATCACTGGCGCTCTCCCCTTTAGTGGAGGCGAGATACGTGGTGACGCAGACGTGCAATGAGCGGCGGAGAATCCGTCCCGCCTGCACTTCTGCTCCTCACCCACCGCACTAACACCCCCATCATGACCAACTTCCTAGCCGATTCAAAAAAAAGACAAGGAGCTGAATTTCACAAAAGAGGGAACCTCTTCCGAAACGGCGGTAAAATCTCTCTTTTTTAAAAGTAGGTGCGCCAGCTTTCCAGCGGGACTGAATTTCGATCTCGCCATCTTGGAGGTACCTTGACCTCAAACTGCTCCTGCATAGCTCCTCTTATTCCCCCTTCCACTTTTTCCCCGCTGCCTCAAGAAAATAGTCACTAAATGGGCATTAGACAACTACTTTCTATGGGTTTGAGCTCTTGCTAGATCAACAGTGTGTAGCAGGAATGCTTCATGAGTGGAATGGTGAGCAACAGTATCATTACAAATTATGATTGGTTAACCATCATCCTCCTGACTACAGTAGAGGCACAATATCCCAACAAATGATGGTTTCACCAGTTGGAAGTGCAGCTTCAGCAGCATTTGCTTGCTTCTCTGTAACCCAATCATGATTGGGCACCGAACCTTGAATATGTATGCAAGCAGTCTCCTGCCAAATCTTCACGTAATGTCTTTCGACATCTCAAGTTTCAGAATTTCCTTATCAGCTACAGAACAAACATCTACCTTATAAAAGGATGAAAGGCAGGGCATCTTTCAATCTGCCAGCTGCTTTGACGTTCTAGACGTCCAAATCCAGCAATGGATACCAGACCTGCTTGTCACCAGTTGCGCAGTGCGGCCTAATTCTTCAGTGAATCTCTGTCCGAGTGATTTCTCAGATGATTGCTGAGATTATTTTATATTGAGACCTGGTGGGCAGGAGGAAGAGACGTTTTAAAATAAAATGTTCAAAGGAAACTTGGAAAATGTCAGGAAAATGCCTTTCTTAATTGAGTGCGTGGCGTTGATTAACTGCTGCCACTGGGTTTGCTAAAACGCAGATCAGGTTTGCTATCTACCTGATCCCAATGCAGGCAGCAGCTGTTACTAACGGCATGTACGCTGTACCAGTGTCATGGCTGTCATTGCCAATATGTCCTCCAGCTGAAAGCATCTGCTTCTTATTGTTAAGTCACATTAAAAAGAATCACTTTGTCCCCATTATATTTGTGGTAGAAACCAGAAGTGTCTTTTTCTATTCTTTCCATTACTGCAGACCAGCTTCTCTATGACATTTAACCATATGCTTGTGATTTCCACCCATAAGAAATGAATTCTGACTAATCAGGAGTGTAGTTTCTTCATGTGCTAAAGCACTCGATGGAAGCTGAGCTCCAACGAGTATAAGATATCCTCCCCATTCCATCCAGTTCTTGCTCAAGCAGCTTTGATGCTTGGAATATAATTCTTTTAAAAATCTGATGATGGGCAACCTCTCGGATCTCCATTTTGAAGGTGCCTTCTCTCGAATCCCACCCAAACGATGAAACTGCTCGGCCAATGTCGAAGGTTCTTGAGCACAGCAAGATGATTGAAGAATGTACTCTCAGTACCTCTGTGTGCCATCATCAAATCATATGGGACAGTGGCAGAGCAGAAATATCAGCTTATTATACACACTATTCCTGTTTAGATGTAGTTCAATCTGCTGGGGAGAAATGCTTAGCACAGGAATTGTTCATCAACAAGACTCTCCCTTTTCAGTGTTAGCAACGGATCCCACATCTGAATCATGGGAATTAATTGCTTTCAACCACCCCCCCCTCAATTTTAAATGGATATGCCTATGAAGCTCAGCTCAAATCCTTTATACAATACAATATTATATGTTTCACTCAGATTATTCCAGATTCTATGTAACCATAATTGTTCCTTTTTAACCAGAACATTTTATTAACTTGTTTTTCCATCCCTCTCACCCTCCTTGTATCCACATTGCCATCCTAAGGTGGGGAAGGCAGTAACATTCAACCTGAAGGTCAGATTGGTCCTGAATTTTTGGCCTCCACGGGTGTACACACGCCCGAAAAGGCCCCGCAAGTTCTGGGTTTAGGCAGGCAATGCATGTGCACCTGAACCCGGTACTTGCAAACTGTCAAAATTTCTTTTGACTGTTCCAACGCATCCCTGGGAGGAGGACATTCACGGGCAGAGATTTCAGCTATTTGTCCAACTTTTACCCAGCGAATGACCTTCAAACTCTTACACCTGTTGAAAGCAGTGTAAGGACTGCTTTTACTAGCGTAAGAGTTTTAAAAAAAATCAATTTTATCACTAATTTTTAGATTTAAAAACCCTGTCCATTAAGGTAAGTTTAGTTTTAAACCTATTAAAACATTTTAAAAACATTTTCAAAAGAATATTTTTTTTCCTAAAACATTTAATATCAATTAATTTTAAATATGTGAGGTGGTTTTTAAATTTATTGTGTTGTGTTTCTGTGCTTTTATAGTTAATAGTTAATGGGAGCTCGTACAAACGGAATTCACCATTATTATCAATGAGAATACTCCATGTTCATTGGTGGTCCAGGCCCACGTGATCCCAGGTTGCACTTGCGTTCCTGGGATGCGTGGGCCTCTGCACTGGGCTGTGTATTTAGGCCTCGGACTGGAAGTGTTCGTTCCTCCGGGACCACCAAATACTTTCGTAACAAAAACAAATCCGGTCGGAGGCATCCGCCCGCGGAAAGCCTCTGTCCGCAATTTTTAGCATAATATCTTTTCAGACGCTGTTATAACCGTGGTTTTACAAGGGAAGCTCAATGGTGACTGTTATTAATGCTAGGATCTGAACTCTGTGATCTCTTGGTCAAGTTGGTTTTCAGTCTATCAGCCCAGGTTTGAACCCAACTTGGGTGGATGAGATGCAAGTCTCCTATCTCTGATAGTTTTGAGGGCAACAATTAAAATGGGTTTGGACAGTTTCAGTGGGCATATCATAAGACTGCTAAATGGTACAAATTGACTGTTTCCTTTAAAATGGCTGGTGCAGAAAATGTAAACACTGCAGTGGTGTAGTAGGGACTTTTGCTTTAAGAAACTAGAGGGAGCTGTCCCTGATCCTAATCCCCTATATACAGAACTAGGCAAGGCCTTTGTTTTCTTGCTGCACTGCAGCTGACCTGATGATGCTCAGTTCAGACCCTGAGTGCCCAAAATAGAAAAGTGTTCTGTTTCCGATCACTGATGTCCTTGTATTGTTCAGCAGAAGGCAAAATCCTAACATTGCATTGATCATCTAATACCGAGCAGCCACGTAGAGGCCGAAATCTTCCCAGCCCTGCGAGTGCGGGTTTGGAGATGGGCTCGCTGTCAAAATGGCCCTGATTGACAGCAGATCAGGATCCCGCTCTAAACCCGCCTCCATGTGTTTCTGACCTGTCAGGAGTGCATCCTATAGTTGACAGATTATTGAATGCTACTTAAGAAGATTAAAAGTAAGCACTTACACATTTACCAACCTTGTGACTTGTTTGCCATCCCTCGGGGAACACGCCAGGTAAGTGGAATCAGGTTCTCAGTGACTCCACTACTTTGGCTAGTTGACAGCTGCAGAAGTGGTACAACAGCTACCATTTCACAGCTGTTCACTTCCCAATGTCACAAGCTGAAGCCTTCATGATTTGGAAGAAACTTTTGAGTTGTACGAAGTTTGGAAGTATTTGCAGTGAACTCTCTCTCCACTGTCACCTCCTTGGAGCAAGTTCTCTCACCATTAACAGATTGCTTCTGTCATCTCAAACCTCACCTGCCATCTATTCCAGCAGCATCGGTGCCCTTGAAAAAAATCTCACCTTGGTCCTCAGAATCCCACCATGATCGGCCCCAACATCAACATTACTAGACACACCAGCATCACCAACAAAAACACCAACCTTTTCCGCAATCAACTGATGCTGCACAGGGCATCAGCACTCGAGAACATTGCTGCTCAGGAGGCCAGGGATAGCCTCACCATGGCCACATTTACTATACTTGATGCTGTACATCCTGGCTGCCACATGATGCGCCAGGTTGGCACCACCCCACACCAGCACCATAAAGCATCCCTGCAATGCCCAAGCCATTCCTTTCACACTCATCACCATTGTGGGGGTACTATTATGTCTCACCATTCACAACAACTCACTAAACCACTTCCAAAGGTGCCCAGAAATCTGTCCAAGAATGCTAAGTGTTAAAATAAATATTTTAATGTTTGACAATACTTTATATGAACATTGGTGTGTGTTGTTAGTTTGTATGATTGGACAAGGATGAGGGTGAGTGTGAGGGTGGCTAGTGAGATGGGAAGTGATCATGTAGATAGAGAGAAGAATGGGTGGAGATGCAAGGTAAGTTGGTTCTGAGTAAGGATGTGCAGGGGTATAGTAGGGAAGGCAGAGTGATGGGGATGTGATGAGTGGTACAGCAGGATGAGGTTGTGTGGCTTTGCAGTAACTGAAAGGTTTGTGCCACTGTAACCAGCTCCTCCTGACGATATCCCTGCTTGTGTCCTCCTGTGAATGTGCAACCAGGCTGCATTGATGTCCTGGGGAGGTCTCTTCCACCCATTGGAAAGGAAGAGGACCTCCCTGCATGCTGTGATTCCCTCCAGAAGCATCTGGAGGGAGTGATGGAAGACCTCGGTGCAGTCGTGCTCTTCTGTGCAATGCGTGTCAGTGTTTGCAGCACCTCAATGCTGCAGAGCACTGTCAGAAGAACTGTCAAAAGCAAGGTGCACATGGTCCTTTTAAGAAAACTGGCTGATGACACATCATCAAATGACGTCATCAGAATGGCTTCCTGTTAATTGGATGGGAACCCTGCAGGGCGGGCTTAGCAAGCCACATCTAGGGAAAACTGAGTACAGAGGGCAGGATAGAGTTGGGAGCGGCTTTCCCACACACCACCTATGCCGGCCGCACCCAACTCATCATGTGGCGAAATTGCAGCCTGACTGTGCATCCAACATAGTAAAGCCCTGAAGTCCATTGTGACATTTAGCATTGCTGATGTTTTGGGATGTTCCAAAGACACAACCTAGTACTGCTAAGAGACATAAACATAATGGAATTATGACAATGGTGATGAGCTTGGTGTCCATACTTACATTTGTCATGGTTTAAAGTGTAGGGGGTGTTGTGTGGGGTCAGGTTCACCTCTGACCTCCTGAGTGGTTCGAATCGCTCCCACTCCCTGGATTCTAGACTTTGGATTTATTTGGGGGATGTGACAAAGTGCAAGAGACAACTTGTTTGGTGCAAAGAACTCCGATATTATTAAGGACAGGAAAATTACAATGTCAAATTTGTAATCATTCAAATGAAGAACACTATATCACACATTCAAAGGGGTTACAGAAATAATACACCTCCCACCTCCCAATGCCTAACCCTAACTAGGTTAAACTCCAGGGCAAACAGGGAATATGCTCACCGATCCTTTACTTGTAGTTGGTGGTGGTTCGTGATTTTGGGGTTCGCTGGATTCTGTAGGTTCTGCTTGCCATACCCCGAATGTCGTAGAAGACTTCTTACTGCGCAATCTTCAGTTGGGTGGTGTCCGCTGATGCGGTAGGGCACATTTTGGACTTATGGGGTAAGTAGCCACTTTCTTTCATTCGAAATAGATTTCAAAGTCTCTTTAGATAATGTTTTCACCTGTTGGTAGTCAGGCCTAGATTGTAGAGAGGAAACTTTCGAATCTTCGGTTTCTTCTTTGAGGAGTTTTGTTTCGGAGTTGTTCAGTCGCAGTGGTTTCGATGGTACCACGTTGTCTGTGATCGGTTGTTGCCGTGATGGTGATGTTCTTCCTTCTTTTTCGATAGCAGGGCAATGTGGCCCCGGTAGTGTCATTGAAGCTGAAGAGGCTTGTTACAACTGCTGCGGTGGTCTCTTTCTCCTCCCTTCTTGATGCTCTATGATGCTGATAGTGTCCTCTCAAGCAAAAGCATTGTTCTGTTAAGCATACCTTCATTAAAACAGGGCCCCAGCTATATTTTTGGAGCTGTTCTAATCTTCACGCCCAATCAGCCCTGATTTTTTGTTTAATTTTTGGTGGGCTTGATATCTCTTTGTCATATTTTGGCGGGCTCATTAAATGTTAACTTATCTCGGATGTGTCGATCTTTTAAATCTGTTTCTTGATGGAAAAATTAGCTTTGGTATTTGCAATGTCTGCCGAGGTTTTGGTTCTCCATGCGGGCTGGGTGTGCCATTGTCATTTTGCATGTGCTGGAATGGGTTTTCTGCTCACGGTGATGGCTGGCTACGTCTGGGTTGATTGTTGCTATGTTAATGTCTCCTGGGGAGAAGGGTTTTCGAGTTTACACAATTTCCCAGACAATTTGTTTTAGCTTCAATACCCCAGACAGTTTCAATACTCAAACTGGTTTCTTTGAAGGATAGTTCTCCTTTAGTTCTTAGCCCTTCCCACACAGACCCAACTCTCTCAGCAAGTCATTTCTAGCTCAGCTTGTACATTTCCCCATCGTCAGCACACGGACCCAAATGACCATTCACCAACAAAAAAGCACCACAAATCCAACTAATTGATTGTTGAAATAATTTCATCACACATTTCTTTATTCTTTCTTGTGATGTGGGTGTCACTAGATGCCAGTCCCTGTTTGCCATTGAGATGATGGTGTTAAGCCGCCTTCTTGAACTGCTGCAGTCTGTGTGTGAAGGTAATCCCACAATACTCTTCGGTAGGGAATTCCAAGATTTGTCCCCTTGAAGATAAAGGAATAATGATATATGTCCAAGTCAGGATGCTATGTGACTTGGAAGGGGAACTTGGAGGCCATGGTGTCCCCATGCACCTGCCGACCTTATGTTTCTAGGTGCTGAAGATCACGGGTTTTGGAGGTGCTGCCGAAGAAGCCTTTGTGAGTTTCTGCCGTGCGACATGTAAATAATATACACTGCAGCCATAGTATGTTGGAGGGCATGGATTTTTAAGCCAGTGGATGAGTAGTTTATACAATTGAAAAGTTAAAGAAAAATTCTTACTTTTCTGTTCTGTATCTTTTTTCTCTCTCAATTCAATCTTCGTTTCCCTTTCTTTATTTCTCTTTCTGTACCTAATTTAACTATAATTCACCCTATTCCCTTCTCCACCATTAATCTATCTTTCAATCTCACTAGTTAAGTAGATAGACTGTTGATCCCATGGTTCACCATGGTCCCAGTTGTCTCGTTAACCGAATAATTCCAGCAATTTGTGGTGCAAAAACATTTTGACCTGAAGGGCAAGGTAAAAAATCTAACAAATGCGCCACGCCATTATTTCAGTGAGCAAGTGGTAAATCTATGGAACAGGCTCCCTCACAAGACAATGGCAGCAGATAGTGTTGATTTATTCAAAGGCAAATTAAATAGAATTCTTTCAGAAAATAATATTTTGGGATACAGTGCATAATAATTTCAGGCATGACATATGGTAAGCGTAGCATGCTTAGAAGTTCCAGGTGACTTTGGACCTATGGTTCCCAACGCTCTCCACCACTGGGGTTTTCCTCACCTCACGTCTGTATCTGTTGCAGACTAATTGATAGAGATTGATTGCCATAATTAGAGAACAACTCCATTATTGTGTCATGCGACTACCAGGATGGTAGAAGGCAAACTAGATGGACTTAGGTTTTGCTAGACATAAAAGATCAATGACTATTACTGTGCAATCACACATTTTTAACTTCATTCAAGTAAATGCATATTGCCCAAAACAACATTTGATGACAAACCAAACATGAATAATTACATAATTCTGAAAATGTTGCTACATTACTTGTATAATTAATTACCTTTAAATGATAACGGTGTATACAAGATGTTCTTTGCACCTTTCTCTCTGGAACCTGGGACTTGAGTTGGAAATTTTGTCTGAGTCCTAGGATTTCTAACTGCTGTTGACAAATTGGACCTGATAATAACTACAAGGCGGTAAAGAGGGGTTGTGGGAGGATTTAGCAGCCGGGAAACCCGGAAGTATGGATTTCCTGGAGGTCCTGACAAATTTAATTGTCGGACCCGAATTAACATTAGATCATAAGAACATAAGAAATAGGAGCAGGAGTAGGCCATTTGGACCCTCGAGCCTGCTCCACCATTCAATAAGATCATTACTGATCAGATCCTGGCCTCAGCTCCACTTCCCTGCCCGCTCCCATAACCCTTGACTCCCTTATCATTCAAAAATCTCTGCATCTCCACCTTAAATATATTCAAAGACCCAGCCTCAACAGCTCTCTGGGATAGAGAATTCCAAAGATTCATGACCCTCCAAAAGAAGAAATTCCTCCTCATTTCTGTTTTAAATGGGCGATCCCTTATTCTGAAACTATGCCCCCTAGTTCTAGATTCCCCCATGAGGGGAAACATCCTCTCTGCAACTACCCTGTCAAGCCTCCTCAGAATCTTATATTTTTCAGTAAGACCACCTTGCATTCTTTTAAAAAAGAAAGGAGAGCGAAAACATGGAATTATAGACTGGTTAGCCTGACATCGATGGTGGGGAAAATGTTGGAATCAATTATTAAAGATGAAATAGCAGAGCATTTGGAAAGCAGTGACAGGATCGTTCCAAATCAGCATGGATTTATGAAAGAGAAATCATGCTTGACAAATCTTCTAAAATTTTTTGAGGATGTAACTAGTAGAGTGGACAAGGGAGAACCTGTGGATGTGGTGTATTTGGACTTTCAAAAGGCTTTTGACAAGGTCCCACACAAGAGATTGGTGTGCAAAATTAAAGCACATGGTATTGGGGGTAATATACTGACATGGATAGAGAACTGGTTGGCAGACAGGAAGCAGAGAGTCGGAATAAATGGGTCCTTTTCAAAATGGCAGGCAGTGACTAGTGGGGTGCCGCAGTGGGGTTCAGTGCTGGGATCCCAGCTATTTACAATATACATTAATGATTTAGATGAAGGAATTGAATGTAATATCTCCAAGTTTGCAAATGACATTAAGCTGGGTGGTGGTGTGAGCTGTGAGGAGGATACTAAGAGGCTGCAGTGTGACTTGGACAGGTTAGGTGAGTGGGCAAATGCATGGCAGATGCAGTATAATGTGGATAAATGTGAGGTTATCCATTTTGGTGGCAAAAACAGGAAGGCAGAATATTATCTGAATGGTGACAGATTAGTAAAAGGGGAGGTGCAACGAGACCTGGGTGTCATGGTACATCAGTCATTGAAAGTTAGCAAGCAGGTACAGCAGGCAGTGAAGAAGGCAAATGGCATGTTGACCTTCATAGCTCGAGGGTTTGAGTACAGGAGCAGGGAGGTCTTACTGCAGTTGTACAGGGCCTTGGTGAGGCCACATCTGGAATATGGTGTTCAGTTTTGGTCTCCTAATCTGAGGAAGGACATTCTTGCTATTAAGGGAGTGCAGTGAAGGTTTACCAGACTGATTCCCGGGATGGCAGGACTGGCATACGAGGAGAGACTGGATCGACTGGGCTTCAATGGAGTTTAGAAGAATGAGAGGGGATCTCATAGAAATATACAAAATTCTGACAGGATTGGACAGGTTAGAGTCAGCAAGAATGTTCCTGATGTTGGGGAAGTCCAGAACCAGGGGTCACAGTCTAAGTATAAGGGGTAAACCATTTAGGACCGAGATGAGGAGAAATTTCTAAACTCAGAGTTGTTAACCTGTGGAATTCCCTACCGCAGAGAGTTGTTGATGCCAGTTCATTGGATATATTCAAAAGGGAGTTAGATATGGTCCTTACGGCTAAAGGGATCAAGGGGTATGGAGAGAAAGCAGGAAAGGGGTACTGAGGTTGAATGATCAGCCATGATCTTATTGAACGGCGGTGCAGGCTTGAAGGGCTGAATGGCCTACTCTGAATGGCGGAGGGAGCTGGACATCAGAGATCCGATTGCAAGGGGGTGGGTGGATTGGCTGATCAAGGGGGTAGATCATGGGGTTCCCTGAGCCCCAGGAAACCCGTGCTGGAGACGTTAAATTTAGAGCTCAGTGAAATTCAATTTTAGAAGACTTCATATACATCACAGAAGCACGTTAATTGCTGCGATCGCGACTCGCCCGCCTGCACTAATAAGGTCCCGAATATGGCAAGTTGGTTATTCGCAGGCATCGATATGCAACTCCATTGAATTTAGAAGTGGACGGATTGGAGCCGGGTTGCAGTCGTGAACCAAAAATCTATTAATTTAACTATCCACCACCCCCAACTCACTCGTTCTTGTATTATGGCAAGTGTAGCTCATGTGGAATCACAATACCCAGATTACCCCACAACAACCCATGCCACGTCGAAGAGGACAGGGAAGTTCCATCTCTAGTGGAGAAATTCGAGACGGGTTGCACAGATGCATCTTGGGAGGAGCAGTTTTCACCCTGCTCTTGTGACACGGCTGACTGAGGACACATTGGATAGAATGTTTTCAAATAGCAATTGAAAAAAAAGACAAGACCAATTTTTTTCAATGTTCTGTATAGTTTAAGTCATTGAATAAAAATTTGGAGCGAATGACATTGTTACAGATGAAGTGTTGTTGAAAGAGAGTGGGATTTGTAGTGGGTTTCGGGTGGGATGTTTGATGCTCAGCATGCCCAATGACCATCTGTTTGGGTGATGATTCGTGGGGATTTTGGGAAAACCCTCTCTGGCCAATCCCATAGCAATGACAGCTACCTAGCAAATCCATTATGGGAAATAAGGAAAGAAAAATATCAATATTTATGGGCTCAATTTTCCCCAGTGATTTGCACCATTTTTATGGTGAGCATCGCTTTTTTTTGGCCTAAGTTAAAAAAATTAAAGTTTCCCCAAGGAATGTGCGCCAGCATAACTCAGTTAGTTACGATTTTTTTATAGGTTTGTTTTGTTTTGCGTCATGGGGGCGTAACCTGATGCCTGCGACAGTTTTTGTCAATTATGTAAGTTTGCCCAAAATAAATTTCTCCCAGGTCGGCGTATCTGACCACTCCCGAATAACCTTCTGGTGAGTTCAGAAAAAGCAGCGCACATTGAAAGATCGGCGCAGAAAGACGCCATTGTTTTTCAGCAAAGTCTTGGAGGAAGTCAAGTACACTTAAATATATATAATAAAGATTGTAATTTTTTTACCTTATAACACAGTAAATGGAAGTTTGATGGACTTCTGTAAGTTTTCCTCCTTTTTCAACTGACAAGCCACCACCGAATGTCTGCAAACAGGGCTCGAGGGTCGGAGCGTCGGCCGGCAGAATCGGTCCCGCGCCCGGACACGGGCTTGGGGCTCAGCTGCAATAGATGCCCGGGGGATGGGGTGGTGCGGTTTGGCAGGGTCTGTGGAAGGCATGTGGAAGGCATCAAAAGCTAGCACTTCCCTCCAAATGTAGACTGGGGTGGGAGGTGGCGGGGTTCCCGATCACTGCACCTGCTTAGACTTGGGTGTGATCCATCGAGACCTTGTGAGGAGAGAGAACAAAGAACCTTGTCCTGCCTGCCTACCATTTGGAGCTTCTTGCAAAGGTAAAATTTAAGCATGGGGTCAATACTGACAATGCTATATCTTGTGCAAGCCTTCTGCATGATGGCATCGCATGAGGAACCTCAGAACCCATACGCTGATGGGTAGGAGGTCTTACCCACATCGGGTATATCGAGACAGGCATTAGTACCTGTACCTAAGTGATGCATACTGCACCAGAAGGCTGTGTTTCTGCAACTAAATTGTAACAGATCTGTGAGTTAGTAAAAGCAGACCTGCAACCTAGATGCATCAGGAGGACTGCTTTGTCAGTTGAAGTGAAGGTTAAACTGCACTTTCATTCTATGCATCTGGATCGTTCCAAGCTACAACTGGGGATGTGTGCACCATTTCTCAACATGCAACACATGTCTGCATTCGGCAGGTGGCTGCACTATATGCCCAGAGGAATGACTACGTAAAGTTTCCCATGAATGCCCAGGTAATGCTTGACAGGGCTGTGGGCTTCTCCATGATTGCTGGCTTCCCAAAGGTACAGGGCTGCGTTGATTGTACCCACATTGCCTTGCAAGCACCTTTGGAAGATTTCGAGATGTACAGGAACAGAAATGGCTTTCATTCCATTAATGTGCAGCTTGTGTGTGATAACATGCATCGCATCATGGCAGTTGATGCAAGATACCCTGGGAGCATCCATGATGCGTTCATCCTGCGCGAGAGCATTATATCTGCCATGTTTCAGCAGCACCCAGAAGGCCTGAGCTGGCTACTGGGAGACAAAGGGTATTGCCTCGCGACCTGGTTCATGATGCCCCTATGCAAATCGCGGACGGAAGCTGACCGGGAATACAACATGTCGCACATTGCGATGCACAGCATCATAGAGAGGACAATTGGCATCTTGAAACAGCGTTTCCGATGCCTGGTTCATTCCGGAGGCTACTTGCAATACTCCCCTGAGTTTGTCGGTCAGTTCACTATTGTGTGCTGCATGTTGCATAATGTAGCCATCATGAGGCAGCAACAGCTGGTAGTCGAAGACCCACCTGAGGTAAGACTGGCCGATGATAATGATGAGGAAGATGCAGATGATGAGCAGGAGGACGAGGACGAAGATGAGGAAGGCATGCAACTACCTGAACCTGAAGCACGACGGCGGAGGAGGGCGGGCCGTCGTGCCTCTTTATAACGATTGCTCAAGCCTCATGCCAGCAGCTCATCCCTGAACACTTTTCTGGCCTGAAGGCTCAGTGGCAACTATTCCACATGGACCATGTTTACTATTTGGACCTGTTCCATAACGTTGTGTTGTGTTAATGGAACAAATAATGGAAATTGATACGCTCATGACAAAGGATGAAACTGAGTACTGTGAACAATGAGTAAGTGTGACCTTAGCTCCTTTAATAAGACTCCAGAGTGCAGGTACCTCATGGGTGGCCTGCTTATATACAGTGCTCCCAAGGGATGCTGGGACCCCTTTGGACTCCAACAGGTAGGCCCTCTGGTGGTGGTATGATACAGGTTGCCTAGGGTTAAATACATAACAGAAATTATTCTTGTTTATTTCAAAAAGTTGTGTTAATAATGGAACAAATAATGGAAATGATTCAGTTATAATTTAAAATATATTTTATTTAGAAGATGAACAAATATTTGTTTGTACTTAACTTAACTTTAGTAAACATATTCTTGTATCAAAATTTAAAGTTTTCACTTACAAACTTTAATATCATTTACTGACTTTTACTAACTTGTAAATTTACATAAAATTACAAAAAATGTTTTTTAAGTTGAAAACAGTAACAACAATAATAATAACAGCAGCAGCAAAGAAAGGCTGCACCCATCTCTCCTCCACCTTATTTTAAGACCGCCCGCTGGTGGTGGAGCTGCGTTTCTCGGGTTGGTACCAAGCTTATTCTTTCAAGCATGTCGGGTAATGTGCACTTCTTGATGGGGGGCGTGGGCAGGCGGTACTATGGAGGGCCCGGCTTGGGCCTCTTCAGAGGCTGCTCTGGGGATTGGAGAGGGAGTGGGAGTTGATTCTGGCAATGGCCGCGGGGTCTGGGTATGTTCCCTTATTGCAGCAGCTACCTCAGACATTCCCTGCCTCGTGCTCCGACTGCGTCTCAACTACCTGCGACATTCCCTCCCTAATGTTCACCGATAGTATATCAGCTGCCTGCGACATTCCATCTCTATTGTGCCTGCTCAGTGTTCCCATTTCTCGTGAGAGTGCTGTTACTTCTCCCAACAGTCCCAATACCTCATCACCCACCCCACTGATGGTGTCCAGGAGTGATTGCGTAAGGTCAATGCTCTCCCCACTTATTGCCATCATCTGAACCACATCTGTTACATCCTGCATCTCAGGAGAGCGCTGTGAAGCTCTCCTTTCCCTCCTCAACCTGGGTGGCAAGCTGCACCCAACTGGAACCCGCAGCCTCGGACTGTACGAAATCATGGAATGTCCTAACACTCGTACCACTCAGGAATGGGGCTGGCACCTAAATGGGCAGCACCAGCACCTCCTCCAGAGTGAGTACAACACTGGGAGTGTCATCCAACCCCTCCATCCCCATGCTCTTAGTCTGGAAGGTGGGATTGGAAGATGTTCTCCTCTTCAGTCTCGTCCGCATCTGAATCTTCTTCTGCATCGGCTTCAGCCTCGGCAGGGTTGGCCTCAAGCTCTGCAAAATATAACAGAACAGACAAATGGTTAGCAGCAGAGGAGGGGGCAGGGTGGCATGAGTAGGTTCACACAGCACAGGCAGCAGGCTCATTTGAAGGACCACGATGAATCATTGCACGTTGCATCAACCGAAGACATCCCCATGAACCGAAGCATGGCTAGCCCGTGCAGTATTTCACTTTTAGCAAAGCCAGAATGTCAAATTTGCAGGACTTACCCTCTCCCTTGAGTGTGGGCCCAGCTTGTGCAGTGGTGGATGCTTTTCTCCAGGCAGGACCCATCAAAGCAGTGACCCTCTCTTCCAAGTATGTTAGTGGGTGCAGATTTGCCAGGCCTCCTCCTGTTCAAGTTCTCTCTCATTTGTTGTGTGCCACCTTCCTCTGCAAAGATGAAACTATAACTTTTTAAAGAGGGTGTCTTTCTGCTGCGTGGGACATAAAGACGGTCACATTTACAGTTGCAATTCCAGTGAATAAATGAAAATATTACTTACACTAACTACTTGACCAAGGTCCTACCACTTCTTTTGCACGAGCCTCCAGACCTAGGGGTGGTCACCATTGCATTGTAATCTTCTGCAAGTCGGTTCCAGTGTTTCTTCATTTCTTTTGGTAAAACTTTTATGTGACCTCTGCTGCTGTCCAGTTCGTGCCATCTGACCTCAATTAAAGTAACCAGTGCCTCCCCTTCCTCTTGTTAGAAATTCTTGGTCCTTGAGCCGCATTGCATATTGCAGCTCTGATTCTTTCCACTGAGAACTAAAGTTCTCACAAAGTTCTCACACACAACTGGCTCTTTAAAAATGGCCAAATGCAGACCGGGAGGCATACTGGGCATGCGCGCCCATAGCAGTCACATAAAAAACTTCATTTTTTTATTGTGCAGAAGGGAAGGCATGCTTTTACTGGCGCAGACATGAGTTTCCAGCCCCCAAAGCTAAAGGACAGGCTGCGCCCTGCCAATTAAAAAAATTAGAACGGTGAAACATTCAAGTTATTTTTTTGGAATAGTCGGGGCCAAAAATAACCAGATAATAACTCTTGAAATACGTCAAAAAATAGCATTAGGGGAAATTGAGCCCCATATCTGTAAGGCCGATACTGTTCCATTTCAGTAAGATATGTAACATTTATACTTCAAGTCAATCAAGTGAATTATTGTTCAGTAAATTTGCGGCATTACAGTGATGAGCAAACCACTGTTACGTTTAAAATGGAATAAAACTGTGATAAATATCAGAGACTGCTCCAGGCTTCAAACTATCCATTAGTAATGCCACAAGAGATCTACTTGAGTTTCTCTACAATGGGAGTAAACGGGGAATACTTTGGTCCATTAGAAAATTCAACTACGCAAATCAAGCCATTTGGCCCATTGAAATTCTTTGCAGTGCCAAGGAGGAACGTGGAAAGGGTTTAGTCCATTCTACTACTGTGCTAGGAAGTAGATATATACATTTACTTTGAGTTACCTCAAACCAGAATGCAATGCTACAATATTTTGAGATGTAGTGATGATATAGCTGTTTGCTGTTTCTTCATGACCTTTATCTTCTGCACGAGTTGCTCATTATAAATGATTGATGACTGACCTGTACATAATTGCTGGCTATACTTGAATTTACATATCTTTATTTACAGAGGGAAATACAAGCAAGTGTTGTCACAATCAGTAGTATAATGAAACACATATTTATCTTGTGCCTCATTTTGTATAATCAAGCCTTTTGAAAAGACAGGGTATGATATAAAATTAGTTACACCCAATTATAATAAATACTCTCATTTTCTTTATTTTAGTAACACTGTCTCTTTATATATATGGATAAAGTGGAAAAGGAGATTATATTTAATCCAAAAGAAAATTTGTCAGATCAAATATTGATGGACATGTTTAGTGATACAATAGTGTACAAACATTGACTCGGGTTTACAGAATATGTTATACCAACAGCAAACACAAGCGCATTACACAAATACATTCGATTAATTGAGCTGATGCTGGAGTAGAATGAGAATCTGTATGATGTTCAGCTCTAAACTAGTAATATGGAGGGAGGGATGAAAATAAACAAGCCTAAATATCAACAAAACAGGAAAGGAGAGCATAGGACTGACTAAACGAAGGGCGGAGATAAATGGCCAGGGAATAAATAGTTATACAACAGGAGTGTGCAAAGATGGTTAAAAATAAAGTGAGGGGAACTGCTATTAAAAGTGAGTTAAACTGACTGTATAGCAATTCACACAGTGTCTGTAATAAAACTGGGAAAATGGAGGTAATAATACATTGCGAGGAACCAGATATAGTAGGGATTACTGAGACATGGTTAAAGAAAAATCAGAACTAGGAATTAAACATTGTAAGGTATAATATATTTAGAAAAGATAGAGAGGGGCAAATGGGAAGATTGAGTAGCTGTGCTTATTAGAGATAACATAATAACAGTAGAAAAAAGTAATATAGCCATCAGGAAGACAGAAATAGAATCCTTGTGGATAGTGAGAAATGATAATAAAGGATCAATCACACTAATTGGGGTAGTCTGCAGACCACCTAAAAATGGAAGGAAGGTGGAGGAAGAAATATGCAAACAATTTAGGGAAATTAGTAAAAAAATGTATAATGAGGGCTTTCCACTACCCCAAAACTAATTGGCCAGAAGATGTTGGGAAAGGGGGAAGGAATCCTTTCTAACCGAGTATGTAAGAAGCCCAACAAGGAGGATCAAGTAATGGGGAATGAACCAGAGCAGATAATAGAAATAAAATGAGGGGGGCATCTAGGAAATAGTGATCATAATTTAAGATCATTGAGAAGGACATAAGCATGACAAAGATCAAGGTAATAGATTGAAGAAAAGATGATTTTGAGGGACTGAGAATAGAACTTGGGGCAAGAAACTGGACATTAATATTGGCAAACAATGATTTAGAACTGCAATGGGAAACATTTAAAATGGTGTTCAACACAGTTCAGGAAAAATGTATTCCACTAAAAACAAACTAAACACTAATGTGGCATCATAGATAAATAAAGACATAAAGGAAAAATTGAGGGTAAGGAAAGAGGCATACACTAAGTACACGGACAGCAGAGGAGAGCATGACAAGAGAGAATGCAAAGAGATTATGAAATAAGTCAGAAAACAATTAGGAACGCAAAGAGGAACTATGAAATTAAATTATTAATGAACAGAAAACAAAATAGTAAAATATGTTGCAGCCACATGAATAAAAAAAGGAATAAAAACAGATAATGCTGGAAATACTCAGTTGGTCAGACAGTTCTGATGAAAGGTTATTGACCTGAAATGTTAACTGTTTCTCTCTGCACAGATGCTGCCTGAACTTCAGATTTCAAGCACATGCAATATTTTGCTTTTGTAATAAAAAAGGAAAGTCGGGATGGGAATCGGGCCACTAAGGGACAGTCAGGATAAAATCACAGGCAACGAATAACGAAATGGCAGAAATATTAAATCATTACTTTCTGTATTTACCAGGGAAGCAGATGGACATGACATTGGAAGATGCGATTAGAATTTATATAACCATATTTAAAATAAAAAGAGGATAAATATTAAACAAACTAATCAAATCCAAAGAGCATAAATACCCTTGGTCCGGATGAATTGCATCTGCGCATTTTAAAAGAATCTAGAGAAGAGTTAGCAGAGGCACTATTACACATATTTAATAATTTTTAGAAAAAGGTGTAGTGCCAGAGGACTGGCAGATACCTGACATTATACCTGTAATACGAAGGGAGTTAGAACATGACCAGGGATCTATAGACCAGTCAGCTTAACATTGGTGGAAGGAAAAATAATGGAAACTCGACTAAAGGAGAAAATAGAAAAAGATTTAGCAACCAAATATATAATTATGAATACTCAGCATGGATTTCAAAAGGGAAAGTCTTGCTTGACCAACTTCATTAAATTCTTTGAGGAGTTAACAGACAGAGTAGACAAGGGTAATGCAGTAAATGTAATTGATCTAGATTTCCAAAATGCCTTTGATAAGGTGCCACATAATAGACTAATGGATATGGATAAGGTCAGAGTATGCAGAGTTGGGGGACAACTCGTAAAATGGATAGCTAGCTAGCTGCCAGACAGAAAGCAGAGAGTAAGAGTAAAGCGTAGCTATTTAGAGTGGCAGAAGGTAGGAAGTGGTGTTCCACAAGGATCAGTGCTGGGACCACTGCTGTTCACAATTTATATTAATGATTTTTATTTTGAAATCAATAAAACAATTTCTAAATTTGTGGAGGACATCAGATTGGATTGGCAGGGGAAGGACGGGGATCGTCAAAACTGAGGAGAACTTCAACAAATTTTAATAACCTTCCAGAATGGATATATAATTGCAAATTAATTTCAACCTTGATAACTCTTTTGGTAAGAAAAATAAGGAGGTCACATATTACTCGGAAAATAAGAAGCTTAATGGGGTAGAGGAGCAAAGGGATCTGAAAGTACAACTACATAAATCATTAATAGTAGAAACGCAGGTTAATAAGGTGAATTTTTTTTTAAAGCGACCGAAGCACTAGGGTTTATTTTTAGAGGGATCGAATTAAAAAGGAGAGAAGTAGTGCCAAACTTGTATTGAACCTTGGTTAGACCACACTTAGAGTACTGTGCACAGTTCTGTTTACTGTCTTATAAAAAGGATCTAGAGGCACTGGAGAGAGTGCAAAAAAGATTTACAAGGATATCACCAGAAATGCAAGGTTATACCTATCAAGAAAGGATGAACATGCTGGGTCTCTTTTCTCTTCAAAAGAGAAGGCTGAGGGGTGACCCAATAGAAGTCTTTAAAATTATGAAAGATTTTGATAGAGTGGATACAGAGAATGTTTCCATTTGTGGGGAAGAGCAAAACTAGAGGCCATCAATGTAAGATAGTCACCAAGAAATCAAATAGGGAACTCACAAGAAACTTCTTTACCCACAGGGAGTGGTTGACGCGAATAGTTTGGATGCATTTAAGGGGAGGCTAAATAAGCACATGGTAAAAACGGAAGAGAGTTATTCTGATAGAGTTAGATGAGAAAGGACGGGAGGAGGCTCGAGTGGATCATAAACGCCGGTATGGACTAGTTGGACCGCATGGCCTGTTTCTGTACTACATATTCTATGGGCTGAATTTTATTGGGAGGGCTCCAAGACATTCGGGAAACCCGGGAGAACGGATTTCCCACAGACCCTGCCAAATTTAACAGCAGGGCCTGATTTGCATGGGAAGCCCGTTTCCCATCTGCAGCCAGCCAGATGGAGAGGCTGGCTGGTTTTGGGCGGGCAGGCCTAGGACACTAGGCTGCAGAAGGGGGGGAGGGATCGAGCCAGGGCCAGGGTCGGCCAGAGGAGGATCAGGGTGAGGGGCTGGGGAAGAGAGGATTGGGACCAGAGGATCCGGGGGTGGGGGGGAGAGAGAGAAAAGAGGGAACCACAAACACTTCAGCAACTAGTGGGATATCTGTAACCCACAGGGCTTGGATGGAGTGTTGTATAAATGCTCTCTCCTGATGTAACCCAAATGGACAGTTCCACGCTGACATCCGTCCCATCCAGAAGCTGCACTCTGCAGGTCAGAACCGACTTACTGTTGCCTGCTGTGAGGATGAGCACCATGGTCCTGGGGCCGGAGGATCGGGGGTGGTGTCTGAGGGAAGATCTGGGCCGGCGCATCAGTGGGTGTAACATTGGGGCCAGCCTTCGGATCATTGGTGGGGTGTGGGAAAGAGGAACAGGGTTGGCCTGAGGCTCATTGGGTGGGAGCGTGGATGGAGTGGTGAGAGTCCATGAAGGTGAAAAGGCCTTGTGGGGGCTCCCCGATCACGGGGGGTTTGGCAGGGACCCTGAATCCATGAGGTAGGTGTAACGCACTTACCTCCTGGATGCAGCAGCTCTTGCCTTGCTGTAGCTGCCGGGTTTTACGAAGCGTGCGAAACCCGATTAGCTGCAGTTAAACACAAAATGGAGGTTAAAGAAGCGGCTTCCAGCCTCATTATAATATTTAAATAGCCTGCCTGCCTCCTGGCAGCGTTTTGACTGCCCATCCCCGTCCTGCCTCCGTTAAAACCAAAAGTGTCAAGTTGAAAGCGGTTTCAGGTCGGGATTCACATTTCTAACACTTTAGCTACCTCCACGCTCCCAACCCACCCTTTTTTTTAGGTTAAAACTCCCCCCTATGTAATCCTATCTAATTCTCCCTTTTGATAGTCCCATCCAACTAATCCGAAAATGACAGCCTCTGCTAGTTCAGCTGTGTGATTGATTAACACTGAAAACTGGATTGTGTGGCAGTATTTTATCTGTCATAATCTCCTGTTGTAACGTGCTGTCTGAAAACAATATTTACATTGTATTGAGGGAGAGGTGAACTGTGAGATTTGAAGTGAATGTTCCCAATTTCATTCCAGCAAATTGGTTTGATCATCTTTTCAGTACACAGCTGTAATGTGTGCACCTGTGAGTATGCTCACAGGTTTGCAGAGCTGTTGCATTGCTGGATAAGGCTCACGTGCCTTATCCAGTCACAAGACTCAATAAAACCCCAGTCAGTTGGGTCTAGGTCATCCACAATGAGGTATGCAGTTGTGAGCCGGGTGGTTGAATTGGTAATGTATAGCGTGATTCTTAAACCTCTGTCAATAAACCAACTTGTTCTTAATAGCAATGTGTTGCTATGAATTCTTAAGTAAAGAACCTGTGAAGCAAATACATTACAACAGCGAATGAGACAGATTTGATAAAAGAGAAGTGATTTTGTTTTTTTCCCTACTCTTTCTGCAGGAACTGTGTCATTCTACTACGCTTTCTGTTCAGCCTTCCATTAGTTTGTTGTTTCAAGAAGTGGGTAACATTTAACTTTTCCAAATAATCGTGGAATATAATGGCTGTGCACTTTCTCTATAATACCAGTTAATCTTCTGGCAAAACAAATGGTCTTGCTGTAACTGCACCCACTTTCTCTCTTTTTATTGCTGTGTCTTTTTTTCTCTTATCTTCGTCCGACTCATTCATTTTTCTCATTGTGGCGTATGTATTTCTGTTTCAAATATTTCTCACTCTTTCCCAATTATTCTCTTTACAAGTCTTTCCGGCCCTGTCTCCTCTCCTGTGTTTCTCCCAAAGACTCAGGATGTTTCTTGTGTGTTCTCCAAGTGAAGTCCTCAATTTATTTGTCTTACCTTTCTTAAAGCCTGGGTTTTCAGGCATAGTAACAGCCAGTATGTGCCAAGTCACAGGCCACAGAGATATTTATAATTGCAGAGAGAGTGTTGCACACTAAGAGCTGAATTTTCCCCAAAGCATTTTTTTGGCGTACTTGAAGAGTTACGGCCGTTTTTTTGGGGCCCAAGTATGCCAAAAAAAAATGTTCTAAGTATCCCCATTGGATTTCGCAGCCGAACCTGTCCTTTAGTTTAGCGGGGAGGGGGGTGGAGCCTTGATCTGCGCCAAAAAGATCGGGTTGCCACGGTAACCAGGGACACAATTCGAGCTGAGGCTGGAAAGTGAAACATACAGCCAGCTCACAACACATAAAAACAGATTGCATCAACTTAAAAACACATTCAAATATATTGCAGCAACTTACCTCCAATTATTAAAGTCCCCTCCCCACTTTCCCTGCCAAGCCGGTGCCGATCCCCTCCCCTATCCCAGGCCAAAGGGCCTCCCGGTCTGCTTCCCCCGCCCCGAGCCCCTTGCCGGTAGTTGCCAGTGCAGCTACAGCTCCCCCCCACGCCCCCCGCAGCCCCAAGTGCCTTGACGGTCCCGCACCTAGGCGAGGCCGAATGGACTCTCAATCCGCTCACCTTCCCCTATCCCAGGCCGAATGGCCTCTTCCCTCCCGGTCCCCGCACCTATCTACAGCCAAAAGGCTTCCCCCCAACCTCCCCCCCCCCCCGCCCACGGACTCCCCACCCCCCCTATCACCTCCCCCCTGATTCTCTCCCCCCACCTCACCTCCCCCCTGATTCTCTCCCCCCACCTCACCTCCCC
>NC_091980.1:38874837-38960588 GCF_044704955.1 Pristiophorus japonicus
CCCCAACACCCTCACCCACCCTCCCTCCCCAAAACACCCCCCACCACTCCCCCCAACCCCCCATCCCTCCCCACTTCTCCCCATCCTCCCCCACTTCTCCCCTTCCCCCCCTCCCCTTCTCCCCCTCAATCATTTCTCCCCCATCCCTCCCCCCTTCTCCCCCATCCCTCCCCCTCTCCCCCCCCCTCCCCCCTTCTCCCCCATCCTCCCCCCTTCTCCCATCCCTCCCCCCACTCCCCACCCTCCCCCTACTCCCCCCTCCCTCCCCCCCATCTCCCCCATCCCCTCCCCCTTCTCCCCATCCCTCCCCCTTCTCCCCCTCCCTTTCCCCCATCCCTCCCCCCTCTCCCCCATCCCTCCCCCCTTCTCCCCCATCCCTCCCCCGTTCTCCCCCATCCCTCCCCCCGTTCTCCCCCATCCCTCCCCCCGTTCTCCCCATCCCTCCCCCCGTTCTCCCCATCCCTCCCCCTTTCCCCCCCATCCCTCCCCCACTTCTCCCCCATCCCTCCCCCACTTCTCCCCCATCCCTCCCCCCCTTCTCCCCCATCCCTCCCCCCTTCTCCCCCATCCCTCCCCCCTTCTCCCCCACTTCTCCCCCATCCCTCCCCCCTTCTCCCCATCCCTCCCCCCCTTCTACCCCATCCCTCCCCCCTTCTCCCCCATCCCTCCCCCCTTCCTCCCCCATCCCTCCCCCCCTTCTCCCCCATCCCTCCCCCCTCTCCCCCATCCCTCCCCCCCTTCTCCCCCATCCCTCCCCCCTTCTCCCCCATCCCTCCCCCCCTTCTCCCCCATCCCTCTCCCCCATCCCTCCCCCCTTCTCCCCCATCCCTCCCCCCTTCTCCCCCATCCCTCCCCCCGTTCTCCCCCATCCCTCCCCCCTTCTCCCCCATCCCCCCCCCCTTCTCCCCCATCCCTCCCCCCCTTCTCCCCCATCCCTCCCCCCTTCTCCCACATCCCTCCCCCCCTTCTCCCACATCCCTCCCCCCCTTCTCCCACATCCCTCCCCCCCCTTCTCCCACATCCCTCCCCCCCCTTCTCCCACATCCCTCCCCCCCTTCTCCCACATCCCTCCCCCCCTTCTCCCCCATCCCTCCCCCCCTTCTCCCCCATCCCTGGGGATGAGAATTTTGAAATTGAGCCGTTGCTTAACCGGGTGCCAATGTAGGTTAGCGAGCACAGGGGTGATGGGTGATTGGGACTTGGTGCGAGTTAGGACACGGGATGTCGAGTTTTGGATGACCTCAAGTTTACGTAGTGTAGAATGTGGGAAGCCAGCCAGGAGTGCGTTGGAGTAGTCAAGTCTAGAGGTAACAAAGGCATGGATGAGGGTTTCAGCAGCAGAAGAGCTGAGGTCGGGGCGGAGGCAGGCAATGTTACAGAGGTGGAAATGGGCGCTTTTAGTTATGCTGCGGATATGTGGCTGGAAGCTCATTTCAGGGTCAAATACAACGCCTAGCTTGCGAACAGTCTGGTGTAGCCTCAGAGAGATGCTAGGGAGAGGGATGGAGTCAGTGGCTAGGGAACACAGTTTGTGGCGGGGACAAAAGAGAATGACTTCGGTCTTCCCAATATTTAATTGGAAAAAATTACTGCTCATCCAGTACTGGATGTCAGACAAGCAGTCTGACAATTTAGATACCATGGAGGGGTCGGGAGAAGTTGTGGACAGGTAGAGCTGGGTGTCGTCAGCGTACATGTGGAAACTGACTGCGTGTTTTCGGATGATATCGCCAAGAGGCAGCATGTAGATGAGAAATAGGAGGGGGCCAAGGATAGATCTTTGGGGGACAGCAGAGGTAACTATGCGGGAGTAGGAAGAGAAGCTGTTGCAGGAGATTTTCTGGCTACGATTAGATAGATAAGAATGGAATCAGGTGAGTACAGTCCCACCCAGCTGGACGATGGTGGAGAGGTGTTTGAGAAGGATGTAGTGGTCAACTGTGTCAAAGGCTGCAGACAAGTCCAGGAGGATGAGGAGGGATAGTTTATCTTTGTCACAGCCACAAAGGATGTAATTTGTGACTTTAATGAGAGCCGTTTCAGTAGTCGCAGGGGCGGAAACCAGATTGAAGGGATTCAAACATGGAGTTCTGGAAAAGATGGACACGGATTTAGGAGGCCACAACACGGTCAGTGACTTTGGAGAGGAAAGGGAGGTTGGAGATGGGGCAGTAGCAAGAAGCACAGTGGGGTCAAGGGTTGTTGGGTTTTGAGGAGAGTGTGATGACCGCAGATTTGAATGAAAGGAGGACAGTGAACTGTTAACAATGTTAGCTAACGTGGGAGCCAAAAAAGGAAGTTGGTTGGTCAGCAGTTTAGTAGGAATAGAGTCAAGGGAGCAGGATGTGGGTCTCATGGATAAGATGAGTGTGGAGAAGTCAAGAGGGGAGATCAACAAGAAACTGGAGAAAGATGCGAGTTTAGGGCAGAAGGGAGCCTCAGAGGAAGTTTGGCCTGTTGCCTGGGGGAAGGAAAGGAACTCACAGAAGCAGCTGATTGGATGGTCTCAATTTTTGAGACAAAGAAGTCCATGAGCTCCTCACACTTGTTGGAGGTGAATTTGGTTGGGACAGGGGAGAGGGGTTTAAGAAGATGGTTTGCAGTAGGGAATAGTAGCTGGGTGTTATCTTTTCATTCCAGAATAATCCTGGAATAGTGAGCAGCTTTTGCAGACATCAGTAGGACACGATAATGCGTTATGTGATCGAGTCAGATCTGGTGGTGAATGGCTAAACCAGTTGTCCGCCACATCCATTCAAGTCTGTGCCCCTTAGACTTGAGGGAGCAAAGATAAGGGCTTTACCAGGGGGAACGGCCAGGGTGAGAGAGTAATGGTTTTACTAGTTCTAATGATTTTAATAATCCAGTGCAGCTTTTAATTCACAATCTCTTCTCTGTAAATTCAAATTTTCTTTGAGCACAAAATGCCTCCTGTGATGATTTATTTATGTTACTTAATTCTAATTGCTGGAAAAGCAAAAAAAAATTAAATTAAAAAAGGTACATTGTAATCTATTTTACTTTGGGTACTTCAAGTAAAATCGCATGAATGTTATGCTAATTATTTTTAAGAAGAAACTTTTTTTTTGTTCATTTTGTGCTCTTTTAGATGTAAATTGCTTTCTTAATTATTGTGCTACAATTGAGTGTGACTAATATTCCATTCAGAACTACAGATTAAAGCCATGATCCACTTGCAGTTAAATGATGACGGCTAATTCTTATTAAGTCAGATATATGATTATTTCTCTCTCCTCTGTCTCTGCCTGTGTGTGTGTGTATCTGTCTCTCTTCTCTGCCACCCCCCCTCCCCACCCGGCCCCCAGGGTTTCACCACCTTGGATTTTCAGGACTACACTATATGCTTGAACAGGTTGAACTTGCCATGTATTTTGTGATAGTTTTAATGACATTACTATGGAATGTTCTTGGTGGTAAAACACACTCTTGCTTTACGTGCTCTTCCAAACTTGACATTTATTACCTGTGTGCTATAGACAATCAGAAGTTATTGCTTAATTAATCATCAATTTTGTTATTTACAGTACTCAAAAACCCCTTTTGCAATAGTTGTTTTGCAGTCACTTTGCATACAATGCGAGGGGCAGCAACAGTACTTAAGTGGAAACTGTCTACAGTAAATAATTGCAATTTGCTAACGTGTTTGCACATACTCATCATTGACATTAACACAACCCCAAAGGGTGACCTGGTCTTCACGTCTCCTCCAGCACGTGGTGGGTACCATGGCTGTGAGCACCCTGACCTTCCACTCTGAACTCCAGTGGGCCACTGTCCCTCCCAATGCCTGCCCTCAACCAAGCCTCGGACTACCTACCATCAAGGGCACTACTCAGCGCTGAGCTTGTGGCCAACATCTCGCCTAGGCAACTATGCCCATACAGCAGTGCCTGGTCTCCAGTCATTTTGGACCCCCTTGCCACTGGTCCAAGACCTTGCTCAGCTAAGCCCGTGTGGTAGCCGGTGTGCAACGGCCACCTCACGTTAAAACAACTCACGCACAGGCATCTTTCACTCCTTTATGATGAAGTTCGGGACCTGGAATGTCAGGACCCTCATGGACAACTCCAATAGTGACAGGCCGGAATGCCGCACTGCCATAGTTGCCTGGAAACTTGGACGCTTTGATATCAACATCACCGGCGGGTAGGGGAAGGCCAGCTCAAGGAACAAGGTGGAGATTACACCACCTTCTGGAAAGGGAAACCAAAGGAAGAACGCCGCCTCCACGGAGTCGAGTTTGCCATCAAAAATGAGCTGGTCGACCGCCTCAAAGACTCCCCCTGCGGGGTTAACGAACGTCTCATGACTCTCCGACTCACCCTATCCCGGAATCAATGTGCCACAGTCATCAGTGCGTACACCCCAACACTCGATGTGATAAATGAGACCAAAGAGGGTTTTTACTCCAACCTCTCAAAATCCCTGTCCCACGTTCCCGCGGATGACAAACTGATCATTGTCGATAACTTCAACGCCAGGGTCGGCAAGGACACAGCCCTCTGGGAAGGCGTGATTGGCAGAGAGCGGGTAGGGAAAGCCAGCTCCAGCGGTACCCTAGTCCTGACAAAATGTCTAGAACATGAACTTGTCATCACCAACACCTTGTTCCGCCGGAGGGACAAATACAAAACATCGTGGCAACACCCTTGCTCCAAACACTGGCACCTGCTCGATTATGTTATCATCCAAGGGATCGCAAGGATGTGCGCATCACCCGCGCCATGACAGGAGCTGACGACTGCTGGACGGACCTTCGCCTAATCCAATCCATCCATCATCATCATAGGCAGTCTCTCGGAATCGAGGAAGACTTGCTTCCACTCTAAAAATGAGTCCTTAGGTGGCTGAGCAGTCCAATACGGGAACCACAGTCCCTGTCACAGGTGGGACAGATAGTCATCGAGGGAAAGGGTGGGTGGGACAGGCCCCAAAGCGGACGGGGCAGCAGAAGCAGTGCCGCAAAAAAGTCAGTGCCAGGGCATTTAAAGACCCAGCTAAGAGAGCCCTTTACAGTCAGCGCCTCACAGCTAACCTGCCGTGCCTTGATGACCCTGAGACGCAGAACACCCACAGTGCTTGGTCTGCCCTCCAGGCCTCCATAACCAGTGTCTGCGAAGAGATGCTCGGTCACTGAACCAAGAAACACCAAGACTGGTTTGATGAGAATGACCAGGAGATCCAAGAGCTAATAGGTCGCAAGCGCAAGGCATTTCTGAGTTTAAACAACAACCCAATTCTGGAGCAGCAAGGCAGCATTACAGATGGATTACGGCTGAGGTCCAACAAAAAAGCAGGGACCTAAAGAACAGGTGGTGGGTGGAGAAAGCACAGGAGATACAGCAGCTGGCCGACAGCCATGATGTGCGAGGATTCTTCATCACAGTCAATGCCACCTATGGTCCAAACATCCAAGGCTCCACCCCACTGCTGGCCAAGAACGGGGAAACACTCATCAAGGACACCGAGGCAGTCCGGGCCCATTGCAAGGAGCATTTCGAAGATCTTTTCAATTGAGACTCTGTCTTTGACTCGAGTGTTCTGTCTCCATCCCGCAGCATGCTACCCACACCACCTCAGTAAAACCCCAGCACTGCACGAGATAGGAAAAGCCATAAGACAGCTTAAGAACAAGGCTATGGGAGCGGATGGAATCCCCGCTGAGGCACTGAAGTATGACGGAGAGGCACAGTTGGCGCGAATAAATCACCTCATCTGGAGGGAGGAGAGCATTCCGGGAGATCTCAGAGATGCAGTGATATAAGAACATAAGAATTAGGAACAGGAGTAGGCCATCTAGCCCCTCGAGCCTGCTCCGCCATTCAATAAGATCATGGCTGATCTGGTCGTGGACTCGGCTCCACTTACCCGCCCTCTCCCCGTAACCCTTAATTCCCTTATTGTTTAAAAATCTATCTATCTTTGACTTGAAAACATTCAATGAGCCAGCCTCAACTGCTTCCTTGGGCAGAGAATTCCACAGATTCACAACCCTCTGGGAGAAGAAATTCTTTCTCAACTCGGTTTTAAATTGGCTCCTCTGTATTTTGAGGCTGTGCCCCCTAGTTCTAGTCTCCCCCACCAATGGAAACAACCTCTCTGCCTCTATCTTGTCTATCCCTTTCATGATTTTAAATGTTTCTATAAGATCACCCCTCATCCTTCTGAACTCCAAGGAGTAAAGACCCAGTCTACTCATCATAAGGTAACCCCCTCATTTCTCGAATGAGCCTAGTGAATCTTCTCTGTACCCCTTCCAAAGCTAGTATATCCTTCTTTAAGTAAGGTGACCAAAACTGCACGCAGTACTCCAGGTGCGGCCTTACCAATACCTTATACAGTTGCAGCAACACCTCCCTGCTTTTGTACTCCATCCCTTTCGCAATGAAGGCCAACATTCCATTTGCCTTCCTGATTACCTGCTGCACCTGCAAACTAACCTTTTGGGATTCATGCACAAGGACCCCAGGTCCCTCTGCACCACAGCATGTTGTAATTTCTCCCCATTCAAATAATATTCCCTTTTACTGTTTTTTTTCCCAAGGTGGATGACCTCACACTTTCCGACATTGTATTCCATCTGCCAAACCTTAGCCCATTCGCTTAACCTATCCAAATCTCTTTGCAGCCTCTCTGAGTCCTCTACACAACCCGCTTTCCCACTAATCTTAGTGTCATCTGCAAATTTTGTTGCATTACACTCTGTCCCCTCTTCGAGGTCATCTATGTATATTGTAAACAGTTGTGGTCCCAGCACTGATCCCTGTGGCACACCACTAACCATTGATTTCCAACCGGAAAAGGACCCATTTATCCCGACTCTCTGCTTTCTGTTCGCCAGCCAATTCTCTATCCATGCTAATACATTTCCTCTGACTCCGCGTACCTCTATCTTCTGCAGTAACCTTTTGTGTGGCACCTTATCGAATGTCTTTTGGAAATCTAAGTACACCACATCCATCGGTACACCTCTATCCACCATGCTCGTTATATCCTCAAAAAATTCCAGTAAGTTAGTTAAACATGATTTCCCTTTCATGAATCCATGCTGCGTCTGCTTGATTGCACTATTCCTATCCAGATGTCCCGCTATTTCTTCCTTAATGATAGTTTCAAGCATTTTCCCCACTACAGATGTTAAACTAACCAGCCTATAGTTACCTGCCTTTTGCCTGCCCCCTTTTTTTAAACAGAGGTGTTACATTAGCTGCTCTCCAATCCGCTGGTACCTCTCCAGAGTCCAGAGAATTTTGGTAGATTATAACAAATGCATCTGCTATAACTTCCGCCATCTCTTTTAATACCCTGGGATGCATTTCATCAGGACCAGGGGACTTGTCTACCTTAAGTCCCATTAGTCTGTCCAGCACTACCTCCCTAGTGATAGTGATCATCTCAAGGTCCTCCCTTCCCACATTCCTGTGACCAGCAATTTTTGGCATGGTTTTTGTGTCTTCCACTGTGAAGACGGAAGCAAAATAATTGTTTAAGGTCTCAGCCATTTCCACATTTCCCATTATTAAATCCCCCTTTTCATCTTCTAAGGGACCAACATTTACTTTAGTCACTCTTTTCCGTTTTATATATCTGTAAAAGCTTTTACTATCTTTTTATGTTTTGCGCAAGTTTACCTTCGTAATCTATCTTCCCTTTCTTTTTTGCTTTTTTTAGTCATTCTTTGCTGTTGCTTAAAATTTTCCCAATCCTCTAGTTTCCCACTAACCTTGGCCACCTTATACGCATTGGTCTTTGATTTGATACTTTCCTTTATTTCCTTGGTTATCCACGGCTGGTTATCTCTTCTCTTGCCGCCCTTCTTTTTCACTGGAATATATTTTTATTGCGCATTATGAAAGAGCTCCTTAAAAGTCCTCCACTGTTTCTCAATTGTGCCACCGTTTAGTCCTTGTTTCCAGTCTACTTTAGCCAACTCTGCCCTCATCCCACTGTAGTCCCCTTTGTTTAAGCATAGTACGCTCGTTTCTGACACACCTTCCTCATCCTCAATCTGTATTACAAATTCAACCATATTGTGATCACTCATTCCGAGAGGATCTTTTACGAGGAGATCGTTTATTTTTCCTGTCTCGTTCCACAGGACCAGATCCAAAATGGCTTGCTCCCTTGTAGGCTCTGTTACATACTGTTCTAAGAAACAATCCCGTATGCATTCTATGAATTCCTCCTCCAGGCTACTCCCTGCAATTTGATTTGACCAATCGATATGTAGGTTAAAATCCCCCATAACTACTGCCGTTCCTTTTTCACATGCCTCCATTATTCCCTTGACCATCTTTAAAAAAGGGGACCAGTCCGACTGCAACAACTGCAGAGGAATCTCCCTGTTATCAGTCATTGCGTCTTTAAGTGCCCCGGCATTGACTTTTTTGCGGCACTGCTTCTGCTGCTCCCTCCGCTTTGGAGCCTGTCCCACCTGCCCTTTCCCTTAACGACTATCTGTCCTACCTGTGAAAGGGACTGTGGTTCTCGTAATGGATTGTTCAGCCACCTAAGGACTCATTTTTAGAGTGGAAGCAAGTCTTCCTCAATTCCGAGAGACTGCCTGTGATGAAGATTTATGTAGCTAAAGGCAGAAATGTGGAGATGCACATCAATCCCATTGGAGTCATCATCATAAGAAATAGGAGCATGAGTAGACCATATGGCCCTTCGAGCCTGCTCCGCCATTAAATACGATCATGGCTGATCCTATCATGGACTCAGGTCCACTTCTCTGCCCGCTCTCCATAACCCCTTATTCCCTTATCATTTGAGGTGGGACAGATAGTTGTTAAGGGAAAGGGTGAGTGGGACAGGTTTTCCACATGCTTTCTGCATGCTCTCGGCGATGAGACTCGAGGTGCTCAGCGCCCTCCCGGATGCACTTCCTCCACTTAGGGCAGTCTTTGGCCATGGACTCCCAGGTGTCAATGGGGATGTTGCACTTTATCAGGGAGGCTTTGAGGGTGTCCTTGTAACGATTCCTCTGCCCACCTTTGGCTTGTTTGACGTAAAGGAGTTCCGAGTAGAGCGCTTGCTTTGAGAGTCTCGTGTCTGGCATGCGAACAATGTGGCCTGCCCAGCAGGGCTGATCAAGTGTGGTCAGTGCTTCAATGCTGGGGATGTTGGCCTGGTCGAGGGTGCTAACGTTGGTACGTCTGTCCTCCCAGGGGATAAAGCTACATAAAGGCCGTTGAATGGTGGCAGTTAAGAAATAGTACAGTTATGTAACTATTTGAACTACGCCTTTTTTGTGCATGCGTCTTTCAAGCTCCGCCCCACCCCCATGCGGAGTCTGTCAAGCTCTGCCCTCCCGCCAGGCCCCAAATCATTCCCTTCACGTGGTGCGGAGAAGCATGACCTGAAGCCCGAGACTGCCGACCTGATCTCGGTGGCCGACCAAGAGGGTCCGTGGGCAGCCGAGAGTGGTGGCACGGTGGCTGAGAGAGAGAGAGACTGACTACAAGGGACATCGTTGGAGTGGATGAAACGCAGAAGTCACGACATTCACTATTCACTTCATACCCAATAAACCTGTTAACATTCCGTACACAATGCTCATCTATGGTGGGATGGCAGGGGGGGGGGCGGCGCGTAAGGTCATGCACTTGTGCTGGTGCAAGGAGGAACTTTGGCTGGGGGAGGGATTCACTTGGACTGAGGTAAGGCACTTTGGCTGGCCCTTGCTGTCTTCTGGGGAGCTCTGTCCTCTGTCGCTTCAGGAAGTCAAAGTGGATCGAGTTACAATTTGCAAAGTCAGTGAGACCTTGGGATGGGCGGATCCAGTTGCACATTCCAGTGAAACTTCAGGGTATGGCTTATCCTCCAAGGGGACAAATCATAGACGAAGGGGGGGAGCATGGTGGCCATTTTGTCAGTACAAATAAGTGCGTCCTTAAGAAATAGTACAAAAATATATAATAACAATAGATTGAAACTGCTGTGCAGAATGTCATAAACATTCTAAATGCTCCACTGGAGCCTTCGTGCCTTGAATATTTAACGTTGACACTAAATATGGGTCAAGAAGCTGCCAAGAAATTGGTGAATTAGCTTCATATCCCTACAATTGAGCGCCAAACAGCTTTCGAAAATGAACTCCACTTTATTAACAGAAAGAAGTTTTGAATTTGATAGTTACCTGTATTTTTATATATTCGTCTTTGCCCCCCCCCCCCCCCCAAAAATGTTTGTTGGTTCCCTCATGCCTCTTTCTGTGCTAATTTCTAGGAGTAGCGGTAATCTGCTTTTCACCCAAAGTTTGTCTAAATATGTACGTGCATCAGTGAAACTGACAAAAGTTTGAACTTTTCTGCGGTAATATTACTATTAAATATCCCATTAAAAGTTAGACCCAGTTGGATTAGGTGTAACTGGGGTTTTAACAGTGTATTGACTGCTAAACAAACACTGTGGCCCTGGAAAACTGATTTTAACTTTGTGTAGTGTCAAATTTCTACATTAATAAAAATTATAATTTTTTTAAGAAACTTTAAAAAAAGATACATTTTTTTTAAAGTTGTTCATATTTATTTCAGATTTACTTTTTCCCCAAGTGTGGGCTCCAATCTTTGTATTGCTCTCCACACATTTTGTTGTTCCCGGTGTGTGACAATTCTGCATTCTGATTGGCTGCTTAGTCAGCTTGTTCTCATCTCAGCAGCTCGCGCTATGGAATTCCCACTAAACTACACTGATTTCAATGACAAGTCGAAAAAGCCAAACTTCTCGCCACAGGGATCACAAGGTCACTGTCGGCAGCTTTCCTCGGGGCCAGCAGCAAATGCCTTTGCATCGCTGCTGACCGTAATTTTGTTTTGTATGGTATTTGATTTAAAATTTACTCTTATCAAAGGTAAAAACAGAAAATACTGGAAATATTCAGCAGGTCGTGCAGCATTTGTGGACAGAGAAACAGAGTTAATGTTTCTCATGAGAACTGGAAAAGGTTAGAGATGTAACTGGTTTTAAGCAATTACAGAGACGGGGAAAGGTAGAAGGGGAGAAAAGAACAAAAGGAAAAGTCTCCAATAGGGTGGAAGGCAGGAGAGATTAAATGACAAAAGGGTTGATGGTACAAGACAACAGGAGATGGTACTGTGACAAGTAAAGAAATGAAAGATGGGTCTAGAGGAGATATAAATGGGAATATCGGAATCATCAATAGCTGCCGTCCGAAAAAATGGGGGCAGAGGGTATGATCTGACATTGTTGAGTCCGGAAAGCTGTAAAGTTCCCAATCGAAAGATGAGGCGCTGTTCCTCGAGCTTATCAAAGTGATTCTGTTTATCTATGTGTAAAAATGCCTGGGAGCCGAAATCCAGCCTCCTAAAAATGGCCACTTACCGCCAGAAATTCACCTCATGGCTTTTTCTGGCGGTCCTCACTTCCACCCCGCTGCTGCCGACCATCCTAAATGCGTCGTCCAAGGGTGCACCGCCGATCTCCCACACCTCCATCACACCTCCCGCAAAATTTAGTTTGAAAAATCATTTTCTGTCGGTGCACCTTGTTTTCTGTGTGAGACTTGGCTACACAGCAGCCGTTAAAGGCAAGGGCCCACTGCTGCAGTCAACATGTTTTCTTTTGCTGGCCGACTTCCCGATCGGCCAGACAGTTATGCCCCGGGGTTCGGCCCGGCCGCCAACAGGCAGCCTGGAGGGGGTGCCAGACCGATGGCCCAGCCAAAACGCTCTCTGGTGGCCCAGTGGACCGAAGTTTCTGAATGCCGAAGGCTCTCCTCTTTAAATGAAGGGGAGAGTGTGGTGATGCACACGCGTTGCGACATCATCTCCGCTCCGCTGCTGACTGACAGCAGCGAGACGCTGTCCCGCCTCCACTTCCGCCCCTATTATGACTGGTTTCCAGTCCGCTCCAAAAAAATTGCCAATGAGCTGAAAATCGATCAAGAGTCCACCTCGTCTGACACAGCAGTAAAAACACTTTGAAAACGATAGGTGCGTCAGGTTTCCGGCAGGGGTGAATTTCTTCCCCCTGGTGTTTCTGAATTACATTTCTGATCCATGAATACATTTCTGGAAATGCTCAGTGGTTCCTGATCAGCTATGAAAATCTAATTCTGCTGTGGTAATGCAAAAATATTTCACATATTAGAAAAAATGAACCTCCACATAAGGATTGGGATCGACAACATTTTACTGCATCAGAATTCATAAAATCTGAAAGCATTAGGTGATACCTGTAGTTGATTCGTTTACATAGGATTGCATACAATATATGGCACAGAAACTGGCCAGTCGGCTCAACCAGTCCATGCCGGCGTTACCATAGCATACTTTTTTCCTTTACTTGCAAGTATGGTTATAACCTACTTTCAGTACACGTTATATCGAATCAAGGCAAATGTTCATCTTTTTATCAGTGGTCCTCTGTCTGCTCTGTGTAGCAGTCTTCCCTTCAGTCTTGAATATATAGCAATCTGTGTTTTTACTTGCTAAAATAAATGCTCTCCCAAAGCAGCATATAATCTCATTCAACTGCAACTGCATTTTTCTTATGTTAGGTTGCTTGCTAAGGATACAACTGCTGCCAACGAAACAAAAGCATTATATGCATGCGTGTTTCTGGTTTGTCACGGGACTGGGCCTGTTAAAAATAAATAAATAAATACACCATTTTAAAGTTGAGAAGGGAGCTAGCTGGTGAGAAAAAGCCGGGAAGGAAGTGGGCTCGTTAGAAAAAGTCGGGTTGGGAGCACGCTAGTTAGCGTGCTCGTTTTCTTAAAAAAAAGCAGAAACATTGGGCCCAAGGTTCCACACGATAAAAAACAGGCGCCCCTCTGAGCTGGGCGCCCGTTTTTCGCACCGAAAACAGCGCCGGAAAAAAAACGCGCGATTCTGGAGCGCCCTGCAGCTCCATGTCTGCTTGGGGCAGCGCCCAGGGGGGCGGAGCCTACCACTCGCGCCAATTTTGTTAGTGGGAGGGGGCGGGTACCATTTAAATTAGTTTTTTTTCCTGCCGGCAACCCTGCGCGTGCGCGTTGGAGCGTTCGCGCACGCGCAGTGTGAAGGAAACATTGGCACTCGGCCATTTTTGTAGTTCTTTGTAGCTGTTTAATTTTTGAAAATTTTTTAATAAAAGCACATTGCCCTTCCATGATCAGCACTGAGGCTTCTTGCAGCATTGAGAAGGCTACAGGAAGCCTCAGAAGTTGAGGCAGCCGTTTCCCGACGGCCTCCCCGCCCCCCCCCCCCCTGCCGTCGGGAATGGCTGCTCAACTTCTGAGGCTTCCTGCAGCCTTCTCACTGTCTCCTCCCCCCCCCCCCCGCCCGCCGTCAGGAACGGCTCTCCCCCCCCCCCCCCCCGCTGCGTTCGGTCGGTCGGGCCCGCACTCCCGCCCGCCGTCTGGAACGGCTTCCTCCCCCCCCCCCCCCCAGCTGTGTTCGGTCGGGCCCGCACTCACTCCCGCCCGCCCGCCGTCTGGAACGGCTTCCTCCCCCTCTTTCTCCCCCCCCCCCCCCCCCCCCCCCCCGCGCTGCGTTGGTCGGGCCCGCACTCACTCCCGCCCGCCCGCCGTCTGGAACGGCTCTCCCCCCCCCCCCCCCCCGCTGCGGTCGGTTGGTCGGGCCCGCACCCGCCGTCTGGAACGGCTTCCTCCCCCCCCCCCCCCCGCTGCGTTCGGTTGGTCGGTCGGGCCCACACTCCCTCCCTCCCCCCGCCCGCCCGCCGTCTGGAACGGCTTCCTCCCTTCCCCCCCCCCCCCCGCTGCGGTTGGTTGGTCGGGCCCGCACTCCCTCCCTCACCCCCCGCCCGCCGTCGGGAACGGCTTCCTCCTCCCCCCCTGCCGTCGGGAACGAACGGCTACCTCAACTTGTGAGGCTTCCTGCAGCATTCTCCCTGGCTGAAGCACTTTCACACAGGTAGGAAGATGGTTTATTTAATCTTTTCTTTGCTTATAAATTTTTATTCAAGTTGGATTTATTTGTGTAATATTTGTATAAGTATAAATAAGGATTTATTATAGAATTTAATGACTTCCCTCCCCCCCCCCCCCCCTTTCCCCCCCCACCTCGTTCTGGACGCCTAATTGTGTAACCTGCGCCTGATTTTTTTAATGTGTAGACAAGGTTTTTTCAATTCTACAAAAATCTTCACTTACTCCATTCTAAGTTAGTTTGGAGTACGTTTTCACTGTGGAAACTTTGAAATCAGGCGTCAGTGGCTGGACACGCCCCCTATTGAAGAAAAAATTCTGTTCCAAAGTGAAACTGTTCTAACTGACTGGAACTGCAGAATAAAAAATGTGGAGAATTGCGATTTCTAAGATAGTCCGTTCTCCACCAGTTGCTCCTAAAAATCAGGCGCAAATCATGTGGAAACTTGGGCCCATTGTGCTTTCTGTTGGAGTGCGCAGTACGCTTCTGCGCATTTTCCGGTTTGTTGGCAGCAGTCACTCCGTAACCGAAAACACTATTAGATATGGCACCTCAGCTGCATATTTCTGTGCACTGTTTGACTTGGCTTGACCATCAGTGTGCCGAAAAATAAGTTAGCTGGATAATTATACATTTTTAGTCACTGTCAATACTAGAAATGACTAAAGTTTCAGCCAAGCTCGTTAAATTGTTTGGTACTGCAAAAATCAAGGACTTAACATCACCAGGTGGTGCTGAGGTTTAATGTTGCCTTTATATTTGCATAACTGCTTCTGCAATATCAGCACTAGATTCCTATAGAAATTGCTTTGTTTATACTGCAAAGCAGTTTCTGAAGTAGCTAGAACAATATGAAAATAATTGCATTTTCAGTCATTTTAAAGTTGTGTTTGGCCTGGCAATTTAAAAAGGAGGGTGACATTTGCCAGAAACTTTTTTATCACCTGCAGTAGAATCAGTTTAAAAAAAAATAATATGGTTAGTACAGGCGATCTTTTAAAGCACTTCAAATATATTCAGGCTCCACAATTGTCTTAATTAAAACCTTCAGATATGAAATGAAAATAGATTAGCAAAATACTGCAGATGCTGGAAATTTGAAATAAAAACAGAAAATGCTGGAAATACTCAGCAGATGTGGGGAAAGAAACCGTCAACATCTCCGGGATTGGCCTTTTGTCAGACCTGTTTTTATCAGGCAAAATAGTCTGCGGTTGATTTAAAAATTGTTAGTTTTCAAGCGTTTCCAGTCTTGTGTGGTTTATGCCTTCTTGCAGCTTAAATAATTTGATCAAGGATGGGATAAAGACAGTAGAGAGAAAGGATCCTATCTTGGACAATCATGATTGATGTAGAAAAAGTTCGGGTGGCACTAAAGGTCCCTGAAGATAGCAGGCCAGGTGGTTAATAAGACATATGGAATGCTTGCCTTTATTAGCCGAGGCATAGAATACAAGAGCAGGTGGGTTATGCTTGAACTGAATAAAACACTGATTAGGCCACAGCTGGAGTACTGCATGCAGTTCTGGTCGCATTACAGGAAGGATGTGATTGCATTGGAGAGAGTGCAGAGGATATTTCTGAGAATGTTGCCAGGAGTGGAGAATCTTAGCTATGAGGACTGATTGGATAGGCTGGGTTTGTTTTCCTTGGAACAGAGGAGGCTGAGGGGAGACCTCATTGAGGTGTACGAAATTATGAGGGGCCTAGATACAGTGGACAGAAAGGGCCTATTTCCCTTAGCAGAGGGGTCAACAACCAGAGGGCATAAATTTAAAGTAATTGGTAGGAAGTTTATAGGGGATTTGAGGGGAAATTTCTTCACGCAGAGGATTTTGGGGGAAGTGTTGCGGGACTTTTTCGTGCTTGGAATCGACCACGAGGTCATTCTTCGCAAACTACTGTCTGCCGAATCCCTAGATCTGAGCAAGACCATCACGATAGCCCAGGCTTTCATGTCCACGAACGATAGCACTAAACAGATATCATTGCAGCATCGAAGCTCACCGACAAGTACTGTGCATAAAATAACAGCCTTCATCAGGCAGAATTGTACATGGCAGGTTCTACACGCCCGCAGAGGCCAGACCTAGGATGACTGAGTCCGCTATGGGGCGTGAATGCGAATCCATTAACACCATGTTGCGCTGCGGGGGGTAAACATCGAGCCCATCAATGTCGAATCAAGCACTACGTGTGCAAGGGCTGTGGAACAATGGGGCACCTCCAGCAAATGTGCAGACGTGTTGCGACTCACCACGTGGCAGAGTTGGCAGAAGATGACCGATCTGGCGCGGATCACGCTGACCGAGTAAGAGAGACAACTCAACCCGAGGCTGAAGAGGAAGTGTATGGGGTACACACCTTCACCACCAAAAGCCCTCCGATAATGTTAAAAGTCAAATTAAACAACATTCCAGTTTCCATGGAATTTGACATGGGGGCGAGTCAGTCAATTATGAGCCAGAAGGCTTTTGAGAAACTGGGGCAACAAGGCACAAAGGCCAAAACTAAGCCCGATCCACACCAAGCTGCACACTTACACAAAAGAGCTCATACCAGTCATTGGCAGTGCGGCAGTGAAGGTATCGTACGTTGGAGCTGTGCATGATTTACCACTATGGATTGTACCAGGCGATGGCCCAACGCTGTTCGGCAGAAGCTGGCTAGGAAAGATCCGATGGAACTGGGACGACATCAAAGCACTGTCTTCGGTGGCTGACGCCTCATGCGCCCACATGCTAAACAAATTCCCATCATTATTTGAGCCAGGCATCGGCAACTTCACAGGAGCCTAAGTGCAGATCCATCTAGTCCCTAATGCACGACCTGTTCATCACAAGGCCCGAGCGGTTCCATACATGATGCGAGAGAAAGTCAAGATCGAGCTGGACAGACTTCAACGAGAGGGGGCCATATCGCCAGTCGAGTTCAATGAGTGGGCCAGTCCAATTGTTCCGGTGTTGAAAAGCGATGGGACGATCAGAATCTACGGGGACTACAAGATAACGATCAACCGAGTCTCGTTACAGGACTAGTACCCATTACCCAAAGCGGCTGACCTGTTTGCGACGCTAACAGGGGGCAAGTCGTTCACCAAGCTGGATCTAACGTCTGCTTACATGACACAAGAGCTGGCTGAACCTTCGAAAAAATTGACGTGCATCAACACGCACAGAGGACTGTTCATATACCACAGATGTCCCTTTGGGATTCGCTCGGCTGCGGCCATCTTCCAGAGGAACATGGAGAATCTGCTGAAATCGGTTCCGCGCACCGTGGTGTTTCAAGACGACATTTTGATCACTGGCCGCAACACCACCGAACACTTGCATAACCTGGAAGAGGTTCTCAAGCGACTGAACAGAGTGGGACTCAGTCTGAAACACGCCAAATGTGTTTTCCTGGTGCCGGAGGTTGAATTTCTGGAGCGAAAGATTGCGAAGGACGGTATCAGACCCACGGACTCCAAGACAGAGGCCATCAAGAATGCACCCAGACTACAGAATGTGACGGAGCTGTGTTCGTTCCTGGGACTCCAACTATTTTGGTAACTTTCTACCGGGGTTGAGCACTTTGCTGGAACCATTGCATTTATTGCTACGCAAGGGTGACGACTGGATTTGGAGTAAATCTCAAGAGACAGCCTTTAACAAGGCCAGAAACCTGCTATGTTCCAACAAGTTATTTGTACTGTATGACCTGTGTAAACGTTTAGTACTAGCTTGTGATACATTTTCGTATGGGGTCGGTTGTGTGTTACAGCAAGCCAATGTGCCAAGCAAACTCCAACCGGTTGCATATGCGTCCAGAAGCTTATCTAAGGCTGAAAGAGCTTACAGTATGGTTGAGAAAGAAGCATTAGCATGCGTATACGGGGTTAAGAAAATGCACTAATACCTATTTGGACTCCGGTTCAAGCTCGAAACCGACCACAAGCCACTCATTTCGCTATTCTCAGAAAGCAAAGGTATTAACACCAATGCATCGTCCCGCATCCAAAGATGGCCACTAACGTTATCTGCATATGACGACGTAATCCGCCACAGACCAGGCACTGAGAACTGCGGATGCCCTCAGTCGGCTACCATTGCCCACCACCGGGGTGGAAATGACGCAACCTGCAGACTTGCTTCTTTTAATGGATGCTTTTGAGAGCGAGGGGTCACCTGTCACAGCTCACCAGATCAGGACCTGGACTAGCCAGGACCCGGTGCTATCACTAGTAAAAAGCTGCGTCCTCAATGGGAGCTGGTCGGCGGTTCCCGGGGAAATGCAAGACGAACTTCAAATGTCCATCCATTTGGACTGTCTCCTATGGGGGAACCATGTAGTTTTGGCAAAAAAAGGCAGGGAAATGTTTATAAGCGACTGTCACAGTACCCACCCAGGCATAGTCATGATAAAGGCTAGCGCCAGGTCGCACGTTTGGTGGCCCGGCATTGACTCAGAATTGGAGTCATGCGTACACCAATGTAACACTTGCTCACAGTTGAGCAATGCACCAAAGGAGGCCCCACTGAGTCTGTCATGGCCTTCCAAACCATGGTCCAGGGTCCACGTAGACTTCGCTGGAAAGATGTTCCTAGTAGCAGTGGACGCTTACTCAAAATGGATTGAATGTATAATAATGTCGTGTACGTCCACTGCCATTGAAAGCCTCTGGACCATGTTCGCCACTCATGGTTTGCCCGACGTCCTTGTTAGTGACAATGGACCATGTTTCACCAGCTCGGAATTCAACGAGTTCATGACCCGCAATGGCATCAAGCATGTCAGGTCTTCCCCGTTTAAGCCCGCATCCAATGGTCAAGCGGAACGGGCAGTCGAAACCATCAAGCAGAACTTGAAACGCATGACGGATGGTTCCCTGCAGACCTGGTTATCTCTGATTCTGCTCTGCTCCCACATGCGACCCCACTCGCTTACCGGGGTTCCCCCTGCAGAATTGCTAATGAAGAGAGCACTCAAAACCAGGCTCTCCTTAGTTCAGCCGGATCATGTAAAAACCCGGTGTCGCCGGCATAACATATAGCACGATTGCGCGGCTGTATCGCGTGACACTGAGGTTAATGACCCTGTGTTTGTTCTTAATTACGATCATGGTCCCAAATGGGTAGCTGACACTGTGTTAGTCAAGGAGGGGAATAGAGTGTTTGTTGTCAAACTTTTGAATGGACAAACGTACAGAAAGCACTTGGATCAGACCAAACTGCGGTTCACTGACAACCAAGAACAGTTTGAAGAGGATATTACCATCAATGATTAACCCACACACGCCCAACCAGCAATCGACCTCGCGGTCAACCACAAGGATGAACCCACCATGCCTGACAGTTCGATCAGACCAGCCACACCGCAATGATCCGACCGACTCATCCATGCCAGGACGTCAACTCAAGGCGATTAACCTGGGAACGCAGAACCCCGGATCGCCTCAACTTGTAAATAACTTGTATCTAAGACTTTGCGGGGGGTAATGATGTCATGTATGTAAACATTACCAATGTGTAAGACTTGCCACCAGGGGGCGCACCTGTGGGAGACCCAAGGGTCGCCTGCACACCCTGGGCAATCAGGTATAAAAGGCAGTCTACCATGCTGCTTCCTCACTCTGGAGTTACATTAAAGAGACCAAGGTCACAACAGTTTGAGCTTACAATATACAGTCTTGTGGAGTTATTCTGAACATAACAGGAGGCATCCGCCCGCGGGAGCCTCCGACCGCAATTTCTGGACCATTGTACTTTATAATTGCTGCTTCATTCCTAACGGGCCGTATGCATAAGCTTTGCCTCCATTGATGGGAAAACCAACTTTCTCAACCTGCACTGGTAGCAGCAGAGAGACAGGTAATCTGTTTTATGTGGACAATCAGCATTTTGGTCCCCGTGTCCACTTATCCACATTTGAGAATGAAACCAGTGCGGTTTTGAATTTGCTGTGTTCCACTAATTTACCTAATGATGCCCTGTAGATAATTTATAACATGCATGTGCTGCAGCTTCATGTTACTCATAACAAGTGAATTTGGAGATTTACTTGCTCTATATTGTGCCTGTGGGTAAGCAGTAGCTGCAGCTTAAACAGTAGGTTGAATGGCGTTTGTAGCTTGTTTCGCAGTTCTGGAACTTTATTGAGCTGGGAATTTATTCTGAAGAACTTTTTTCACAGATTGAACTCTCCTTCGCATAGTATGTCTATTAGCAATCTCTGTGACGATATAGGTGTTGTTTTCAATCAGCATTTTTGCATATTTCAAGTGTCCTATCAAGATGCCTGGATGCAGTGGTGCCAACCCAGTAGATCGACCTTTTTTATGTCATGCCATTCAAGCTAGTTTCAATGTACTCATATTGATTGAGCCAGATTAACAGGTGAAGTTTATATTTGAGATTGTCCTTTTCTTCAGTAGCGCTCAGCGATTGGATAACTTTGGCAGCACTCAAAGTAAATTTGACCTTTTGAGCAGTCATGCTTTTGTTACTTTTAGATATTTTCCCTACACGACGAATGATTTGAATATTTTTAAAGCTGAGAATTGAGATGGTATGGAAGATGTGTCAACTAGAGTTTGATATCTGGGGCTCAATTTTCCCTGTTCATTTGTGCCGTTTTTTGGCGCGCACCATTTTTTTCAAAGTTTTCCCCTGTGATCTGCGCCGGCGTAACTGACTTAGTTACGATTTTTGTAGACCAGTTTTTTTTTTTGACTCCATAGTTCATTCATATCGGCGCCATTTTTTTCAATTCGCAGTTTGGCCAACATTTTTTTCTCTTAGGTCGGCATATGTGGCTACTCCCGAAAAAGACAGAAATAGACAGTTTCTGACAGAAATAGACAGTTTCTTAAACTATAAGGGGAATAAGGAGTTATGGAGAGCGGGCAGGGAAGTGGACCTGAGTCCATGATCGGATCAGCCATGATCATATTAAATGGCGGAGCAGGCTCGAGGGGCCGTATGGCCCACGTCTGTTCTTATTTCTTACCTCTGGTGAGTTAAGAAAGCCAGTGCACATTCACAAATCTGCGCTGAAAGACGCTATTGTTGTTAAATCGAACATTTTGGAGGGAGTCAAGAACACCGTCAAAATCAATAATAAAGTTCAATTTTTTTTTAACCTGTCAATGTAGAAGTGTAAATTTGTTGGATTTCATAAGTTGTCGCATTTTGTAACTCACTCACACGCCACCACCGAACGTCTTGAAGCAGGGCTAGAGGATCGTAGGCTTGGCTGGCAGAATTGGCCCCGCGCAAGGGCTCGGGGCTCGGGGCTCGGGGCTCGGCTACAAAACAAGCTACGGGGCGGCGGGACCGGTGGGGGGGGGAGGGCGCGGGTGGAGGACAAAGAGCGAGGTGCCGATTGGAAGGCTTGGAATCTGGGGAGGGGGAGAGAGAAGTCACAAGGCTCCAGTTAGTAAAGGGAGTTGGAGAGAGAGCGGAGAACTCACAAGATCTTTGGGTGTGGTCCACCCATACAGACCTGGAGAGAGACACCTGAAACTTGTGCTGCCTGCTTTCCTGCCATTTTGAGCTGCTTTCAAAGTTGAAATTTAAGTACGGGGGCAATAATGACAATGCCATACTTTGTGCGAGCCTTCTGCATCATGGTGCTATGTAGGAGACAATTGATTTGACTTCATTGCATCAGGAACATCAAAGCCTGGAGGCTGCTGAGCAGGAGGCCTTACCCACCTCGGGTATATCGAGACAGGTGTTCATACCTCCACCTGAATGATGCAGACTGTGTCAGAAGGCTGCGTTTCCGCAAAGAAGTTGTAATTGAGATCTGAGAGTTGGTCGAAACAGACTTGCAACCTCGAAGCATCAGGAGGACTGTTTTGTCAGTTGAAGTGAAGGTTACAGCTGCACTTTCATTCTGCGCCTCCGGATCGTTTGAAGCTACAACTGGGGATGTGTGCGCCATCTCTTAACATGCAACACATGTCTGCATTCGCCAGGTCACGGCTGCACTCTACGCGCGTAGGAATGACTTCATAAAGTTCTCCATGACAGTCCAAGCAATCTATGACAGGGCTGTGGGCTTCTCCAGGATTGCTGGCTTCCTAAAGGTACAGGGCTGCATTGATTGTACCCACAACTCCTTGCGAGCACTTTTGAAGGATTCCGAGATGTGCAGGAACAGAAAAGGTTTCCACTCCATTAATGTGCAGCTCGTGTGTGATGACATGCATTATATCAAGTCAGTCGAATCAAGATACCCTGGCAGCACCCATGATGCGTTTATCCTACGCGACTGTGTTATATCTACCATGTTTCAGCAGCCAGAAGGGCAGAGTTGGCTATTGGGAGACAAAGAGTAAGGCCTCGCCACCTGGCTCATGACGCCCCTATTCGTAACCTGGACAGAAGCTGACCGCCAATACAACATGTCGCACATTGCGACGAGCAACATCATTGAGAGGACCATTGGCATATTGAAACAGTGTTTGCGATGCCTGGACCATTCTGGAGGCTACTTGCTGTACCCTCCTGAGATTGTTGGGTCAGTTCACTGTTGTGCTGCATGCTGCATAACTTAGCCATCATGAGGCAGCAGCACCTGGTAGTGCAAGACCCAGCTGTGGTGAGAGTGGCTGATGATAATGATGTGGAAGATGCAGGTGACGAGCAAGAGGAGGTGGAGGACGACGAGGATGCGGAAGCCATTGCAAGTGCCTGAGGCCGGAACACGACGGCGGAGGAGGGCGTACCATCGTGCCCCTTTAACAATTGCTCGAGCCTTGCGCCAGCAGCTCATCCGTGAATGTTTTACTGATGCCTGAGGGCTCAGCGACAACTATTCCACGTGGACATGTTTACTGTTTGGAGCTGTTCTGCAATGTATTGTGTTGTGTTAAATGGAACATAATTCAGTTTTAATGTAAAATATATTTTATTCAAAAGTTTACAATGTTCTTAACTTTAATAAAAATATTCTTGTATGAAACTTTACTTTGATATCACTCAAAAACTTTAAGATCACTTATAAACTTGTAAATTTACATAAGTTACAAAAAACCTTTAATTTGAAAACAGTTACAACAGTAACAACAATAATAATAACAACAGCCGCAGCAGAAAAGAAAGGCTGCACCCATCTCTCATCCCCCTTATTCTAAGACCGCCTGCTGCGCTTGGTCTTGGACACACCACCACCCCTGCCTGCAGGCGGTTGTGCAGTGTTTCTGGGCTTGATACTAAACTTATTCTTTCTAACATCTCTGGTACTGCGCACCACTTGAGGGTGGGGGGGCGTTGGCGTCCGGCGGAAAGTTGGAGGGCCTGGCTTTGGGCTCTTCAGAGGCTGGAGTGGGAGTGACAGTTGATTCTGTCAATGGGCGCGGGGTCTGGGCGTTGTTCCCTTATTGCAGCGGTTAACTCCAACATGCCGTCCCTCATGCACCCTGACAGTGTCTCAACGACCTGCAACATTCCCTCCCTCATGTTGAGCAAAACTGTCTGAACTACCTGCGATATTCCCTCCCTCATGACCACTATTCCCTCACTGATGGTCCAGGATATAGTTCCTATTTCTCGTGTCATTCGCCCGACAGTCCCGCTACCTCATCACTCACCCCACTGATGGCGTCCAGGAGTGATCGGGGAAGGTCAATGCTCTCCGCACTCAATGACATCATCTGAACCACATCTGTTAGATCCTGCAGCTCAGGAGAGCGCGGTCGAGCTCTCCTTCCCCTCCTCCCCATGGGTGTGGCTCACACCCCAACACTGGGACCTGCAGCCTGGGACGGTAGGGCCCTGGGTTTGCCTCGCTGCACCGCACCACTGGGAGCTGCAACCTCGGAAGGTGTGAAACCATGGAATGTCCCATCAACACTCAAATCACTAGTCACGGAGGGGGCTGTCACCTCCATGAGCGGCACCTCCTCCAAAGTCAGTACAACAGTGGGAGCTTCATCCAGCTCCAACCCCTCCCCCTCACCCCCATGTTCTTGGTCTGGAGGGTTGGATTGGAAGATGTTCACTTCAGGCTTGTCCTTGTCTGAATCTTCTGCGTCGTCACGGTTAGCCTCAAGTTCTGCAAAAGATAACAGAACAGTCAAATAGTTAGCAACAGAGGAGGGGGCAAGGTGGGTGGCATGAGTAAGCTCACACATCGCAGGCCAGGCAGGAGGTTGATTTGAAGGACCATGATGAAATTGCAGGACTTGCCCTCTCCCTCAAGTGTGGGACCAGCTTGTGGAGTACTGATTGCTTTTTTCTAGGCAGGACCCATCAAAGAAGTGACCCTCTCTTCCAAGGGTGTCAGTGGGTTCAGATTTGCCAGGCCTCCTCCTGTTCGAGTTCTTTCCCTTTTATTATGTGCCATCTTCCTCTGCAAAGATGAAAATGCAACTTTTTAGAAAGGGTATCCTTCTGGTGGGTGGGACATATGCAGCTCGTCGCATTTACAATTGCAATTCCATTGAATAAATGAAAATATTACTTGCACTAACTACTTGACCAAGGTCCTGCCACTTCTTTTTACACTGGCCTCCAGATCTCGTGGTGGTCACCAATTGCGCAGTAATCTTCTATAACTTGGTTCCAGTGTTCCTTCATTTCCTTGGGTGGAACTTTTATGTGACCTCTGCTGGTGTTCAGCTCCTGCCATCTGGTCTCAATTACAGTAACTAGTGCCTTCACTTCTTCCTGTATGAAATTCTTGGTCCTTGCACTGCGTTGTATCTTGTATTGCTCCAGTTGCGATTTTTTCCAATTCTTTCACACAGCACTCCTCCTCACACACGCACACACAACTGGCTCTTTAAAAATGGCCGATTCCCAAATCCGACCTCTACTGAGCGTGCGCGTCCATTGGAACGACGTCAAAAATGTGACTTTTTATTCGCGCATGCGCAGAAGGTACGACTTTGTTTTCTTGGCGCAGACAGCGGGCTCCAACCCACCCGCCCACCCCCGCCCCCCCACCCGAGACGACTGGACACGCTGCACGGCGCCAAATTCGAATTATACATCGGGGAAACTTTGGCAAAATATTTCTGCCGCATTTGTGGCCGAGAAAAACGAGTAACTGGCAATACGCCAGAAAACTGGCTTGGGGAAAATTGAGCCCCTGATATTTAGCAGTTGTGGAGAGCAGTGGGGTTTAGCCACATTCAGAAGCATTACTGTGCTTTACTTGCTTCCATTAACACCCACCCTCCAGGAGAAACACCCTTGCAAACCACCTAACCTCGAACCTCTATTTTCTCTCAAGTCCTTGAACACGTTACCATCTCTAGTTCTATTTGTTTAAATCCCTCTGCTCTTCCCAGAGCACTAAAACTGCTCCAATCAAAGTCATGAACAACTCTGTGACTGTGACCATGGTGTGTTACCCTGGTCCTCCTTAACCTCGTTGGTGTGGTTGACCTTGTCAAACATAGAAACATAGAAAATAGGTGCAGGAGTAGGCCATTCGACCCTTGGAGCCTGCACCACCATTCAATAAGATCATGGCTGATCATTCCTTCAGTACCCCTTTCCTGCTTTCTCTCCATATCCCTTGATCCCTTCAGCCGTAAGGGCCATATCTGACTCCCTCTTGAATATATCCAATGAACTGGCACCAACAACTCTGCGGCAAGGAATTTCACAGGTTAACAACTCTCTGAGTGAAGAAGTTTCTCCTCATCTCAGTCCTAAATGGCCTGCCCCTTATCCTAAGACTGTGTCCCTTGGTTCTAGACTTCCCCAACATTGGGAACATTCTTCCCGCATCTAACCTGTCCAGTCCCGTCAGAATCTTATATGTTTCTATGAGATCCCTTCTCATCCATCTAAACTCCAGTGTATAAAGGCCCAATTGATCCAGTCTCTCCTCATATGTCAGTCCAGCCATCCCGGGAATCAGTCTGGTGAACCTTCGCTGCACTCCCTCAATAGCAAGAACTTCTTTCCTCAGATTAGGAAACCAAAACTGAACACAATATTCCAGGTGAGGCCTCACCAAGGCCCTGTACAACTGCAGTAAGACCTCCCTGCTCCTATACTCAAATCCCCTAGCTATGAAGGCCAACATACCATTTGCCTTCTTCACCGCCTGCTGTGCCTGCATGCCAACTTTCAATGATGAACCATGACACCCAGGTCTCGCTGCACCTCCCCTTTTCCTAATCTGCCGCCATTCAGATAATATTCTGCCTTCGTGTTTTTACCCCCAAAGTGGATAACCTCACATTTATCCACATTAAACTGCATCTGCCATGTATTTGCCCACTCTCCTAACCTGTCCAAGTCACCCTGCAGCCTCTTAGAGTCCTCCGCACAGCTCACACCGCCACCCAGTTTAGTGTCATTTGCAAACTTGGAGATATTACACTCAATTCCATCCTCTAGATCATTAATATATATTGTAAAGAGCTGGGGTCCCAGCACTGAGCCCTGCGGCACACCACTAGTCACTGCCTGCCATTCTGAAAAGGCCCCGTTTATCCCGACTCTCTGCTTTCTGTCTGCCAACCAGTTCTCTATCCATGTCAGTACATTACCCCCAATACCATGTGTTTTGATTTTGCACACCAATCTCTTGTGTGGGACCTTATCAAAAGCCTTTTGAAAGTCCAAATACACCACATCCACTGGTTCTCCCTTGTCCACTCTACCAGTTACATCCTCAAAAAAATTCCAGAAAATTTGTCAAACATGATTTCCCTTTCATAAATCCATGCTGACTTGGACCAATCCTATCACTGCTTTCCAAATGCGCTGCTATTTCATCCTTCATGATTGATTCCAACATTTTCCCCACTACTGATGTCAGGTTAAGCGGTCTATAATTATCCGTTTTCTCTCTCCCTCCTTTTTTAAAAAGTGGTGTTACATTAGCTACCCTCCAGTCCATAAGGACTGATCCAGAGTCGATAGATTGTTCGAAAATGATCACCAACACATCCACTATTTCTAGGTCCACTTCTTTAAGTACTCTGGGATGTAGACTATCAGGCCCCGGGGATTTATCAGCCTTCAATCCCATCAATTTAACTCACACAATTTCCCGCCTAATAAGGATATCCTTCAGTTCCTTCTTCTCACTAGACCCTCGGTCCCCTAGTACATCCAGAAGGTTATTTGTGTCTTCCTTCGTGAAGGTAGAACCAAAGTATTTGTTCAGTTGGTCTGCCATTTCTTTGTTCCCCATTATAACTTCACCTGAATCCGACAGCAAGTGACCTACGTTTGTCTTCACTAATCTTTTTCTCTTCACATATCTATAGAAGCTTTTGCAGTCAGTTTTTATGTTCCCGGCAAGCTTCCTCTCGTACTCTATTTTCCCCCAACTAATTAAACCCTTTGTCCTCCTCTGCTGAATTCTAAATTTCTCCCAGTCCTCAGGTTTGCTGCTTTTTCTGGCGAATTTATATGCCTCTTCCTTGGATTTAACACTATCCTTAATTTCCCTTGTTAGCCACGGTTGAGCCACCTTCCCCGTTTTATTTTTACTCCAGAAAGGGATGTACAATTGTTGAAGTTCATTGATATGATCTTTAAAGGTTTGCCATTGCCTATCCACCGTCAACCCTTTAAGTATCATTTGCCAGTCTAATCTAGCCAATTCGCGCCTCATACCGTCAAAGTTACCTTTCCTTAAGTTCTGGACCTTAGTTTCTGAATTAACTATGTCACTCTCCATCCTAATAAAGAATTCTACCATGTTATGGTCACTCTTCCCCAAGGGGCCTCGTACAACAAGATTGCTAATTAGTCCCTTCTCATTACACATCACCCAGTCTAGGATGGCCAGCTCTCTGGTTGGTTCCTCGACATATTGGTCTAGAAAACCATCCCGAACACACCCCAGGAAATCCTCCTCCACCGCATTGTTAGGTTAGCTCAATCAATATGTAGGTTAAAGTCGCCCATGATAACTGTTGTACCTTTATTGCACACATCCCTTATTTCTTGTTTGATGCTGTTCCCAACCTCACTACTACTATTTGGTGGCCTGTACACAACTCCCACTAGCATCTTCTGCCCTTTGGTATTCTGTAGCTCCATCCATACCGATTCCACATCATCCCAGCTAATATCCTTCCTTACAATTGCATTAATTTCCTCTTTAACCAGTAACGCCACCCCGCCTCCTTTTCCTTTCTGTGTATCCTTCCTAAATGCTGAATACCCTTGGATGTTGAGTTCCCAGCCTTGGTCACCCTGGAGCCATGTCTCCGTGATGCCAATCACATCATATCCATTAACTGCTATCTGCACAGTTAATTTGTCCACCTTATTCCGAATACTCTTCGCATTGAGGCACAGAGCCTTCATACTTGTCTTTTTAACACACCTTGCCCCTTTAGAATTTTGCTGTAATGTGGCCCTTTTTGTTTTTTGCCTTGGGTTTCTCTGCCCTCCACTTTTATTATTCTCCTTTGTATCTTTTGCTTCTGACTCCATTTTAATTCCCTCTGTCTCCCTGCATAGGTTCCCATCCCCCTGCCATATTAGTTTAACTCCTCCCCAACAGCATGAGCAAGCACTCCCCCTAGGACATTGGTTCTGGTCCTGCCCAGGTGCAGACCGTCTGGTTTGTATTTGTCCCACCTCCCCCAGAACCGGTTCCAATGTCCCAGGAATTTGAATCCCTCCCTTCTACACTACTGCTCAAACCACATAATCATCTGAGCTATCCTGCGATTCCTACTCTGACTAGCACGTGGCACTGGTAGCAATCCCGAGATTTCTACTTTTGAGGTCCTACTTTTAAATTTAGCTCCTATCTCCCTAAATTCGTCTTGTAGGACCTCATCCTGTTTTTTACCTATATCGTTGGTACCTATATACACCACGACAACTGGCTGTTCACCCTCCCTCTTCAGAATGCCCTGCACCCGCTTTGAGACATCCTTGACCCTTGCTCCAGGGAGGCAACATACCATCCTGGAGTCTTGGTTGCGGCCGCAGAAACACCTATCTGTTCCCCTTACAATTGAATCCCCTATCATTATCGCTCTCCCACTCTTTTTCCTGCCCTCCTGTGCAGCAGTGCCAGCCACAGTGCCATGAACTTGGCTGCTGCTGCTCTCCCCTGATGAGTCATCCCCCTCAATAGTACCCAAAGCGGTGTATCTGTTTTGCAGGGGGCTGACCGCAGGGGACCTCTGCACTACCTTCATTGCACTACTCTTCCTGTTGGTCTTCCATTCTCTATCTGGCTGTGAACTCTTTACCTGCGGTAAGACCAACTCGCTAAACGTGCTATTCACGTCATTCTCAGCATCGTGGATGCTCCAGGGCTGCATTCTCCCTAATGCCTCTATCATTCAGTTCTGTGCAACTGTCCTCACTTGGCTCATCTTACCTATCTGATTATTGGCTGAGTAGCTCCAGAAGAGTTTCTCTTCCCAACCCCACATCATCATCTTGGGAGTCCCGCAAAGGATCTACCCTTATCCTCCTCCTTTGTCTTATCTACCCACAGCCTTTGGTGACATCGTCTGCAGACAAGGGGGGTCAGCATCCACATTTACACTGATGACAGGCAGCGCTACTGCTTCACCACCTCTCTCGATCCCTTCACTGTCTTTGTGCTCGCAGACTGTTTGTTGAATGAGCTGCAATTTCCTTCAACTAAACTTTGCGAAGATCAAATTTGTTATCGTTGGCTCCTCCCACAAATTCCATGCTCTTGGCTTCAGTTCTGTCCCTCTGTGCTGTACTATTCTATGCTTCGATGATCCCCTTCCCTGGCTACTGTTTTGGCTGAACCAAATTTTATTCACAGTTGTGCGCATTCTGTTTGACCCCAGGCTGAACCTCCAACCTCATAGAATCATAGAATGGTTCCAGCACAGAAGGACCACTTGGTCTGTTGAACCCATGCTGGCTCTCTGCAAGAGCTCTTCAGCTAGTCCCACTCCACTGCCTTTTTTCTGTATCCCTGCAAAAGGTTTTCCTTCAGGTTCTTATCCAATTCCCTTTCGAAAGCCACGATTGAATCTGCCTCCTCCACCCTTTCAGCCAGTACATTCCAGATCCTAACCATTCGCTTCATAAAAAAAGTTTTTCCTCATGTCGCCTTTGGTTCTTTTGCCAATCTCCTTAAATCTGTGTCCTCAGGTTCTTGACTCTCTGCCAATGGGAAAAGTTTCTCTCTATCTACTCTGTCTAGACCCATCATGATTTTGAACACCTCCATCAGATCTCCTCTCAGCCTTCTCTGCTCCAAGGAGAACAATCCTAGCTTCTCCAGTCTATCAATGTAACTGCAGTCCCGAATTCCTGGAATCATTCTTGTAAATCTTTTCTGCACCTTCTCTAAGGCCTTCACGTGCCCAGAATTGGACACAGTACTCCAGTTGGGGCCAAACCAGTGTTTTTATGCACATATAGCCCCAGGTCTCTCTGTTCGTGCACCCCCTTAAGGATTGTACCATTTTGTTTATATGTCCTCTCCTCATTCTTTCTACCAAAATGCATCACTTCACGCTTTTCTGTGTTAAACTTCAACTCCACGTGTTTGGCCATTTCACCAGCCTGTCTGTGTTCCTGAAGTCTATCACTCTCCTCACTGTTCACTATACTTTCAAGTTTTGTGTCATATGCAAATTGTGAAATTATGCCCTGTACACCCACGTCCAAGTCATTACCATATATCAAAAAAAGCAGTGGTCGAAGAACCGACCCCCATGGAACACCACTGTATACCTTCCTTCAGTCCGAAAAACAACCGTTCACCACTACTCTCTGTTTCCTGTCACTTAGACAATATTTTATCCAGACTGCTGCTGTCCCTTTTATTCCATGGGTTTCAATTTTGTTAGCAAGCCTATTATGTGGCACTTTGTCGAACGCATTTTGGAAATCCATGTACATTAATCAACTGCATTACCCTCATCAACCCTTTCTATTAACTCATCAAAAAACTTGATCAAGTTGGTTAAACATGATTTGCCTTTAACAAATCCGTGCTGGCTTTCCTTAATTAATGAACACTTGTCCAAGTAACAATTTTGTCCCTGATTACTGTTCCTAAAAGCTTCCCCAGTGCTGAGATTAAACTGACTGGCCTGTAGTTGCTGGGTTTATTGAACAATTATGTAACATTTGCAATTCTCCAGTCCTCTGGCATCATCCCTCATATCTATGGAGGATTGGAAGATCATAGAAACATAGAAAATAGGTGCAGGAGTAGGCCATTCGGCCCTTCTAGCCTGCACCGCCATTCAATGAGTTCATGGCTGAACATGCAACTTCAGTACCCCATTCCTGCTTTCTCACCATACCCCTTGATCCCCCTAGTAGTAAGGACTTCATCTAACTCCTTTTTGAATATATTTAGTGAATTGGCCTCAACAACTTTCTGTGGTAGAGAATTCCATAGGTTCACCACTCTCTGGGTGAAGAAATTCCTCCTCATCTCGGTCCTAAATGGCTTCCCCCTTATCCTTAGACTGTGTCCCCTGGTTCTGGACTTCCCCAACATTGGGAACATTCTTCCTGCATCTAACCTGTCTAACCCCGTCAGAATTTTAAACGTTTCTATGAGGTCTCCTCTCATTCTTCTGAACTCCAGTGAATACAAGCCCAGTTGATCCAGTCTTTCTTGATAGGTCAGTCCCGCCATCCCGGGAATCAGTCTGGTGAACCTTCGCTGCACTCCCTCAATAGCAAGAATGTCCTTCCTCAGGTTAGGAGACCAAAACTGTACACAATACTCCAGGTGTGGCCTCACCAAGGCCCTGTACAACTGGAGCAACACCTCCCTGCCCCTGTACTCAAATCCCCTCGCTATGAAGGCCAACATGCCATTTGCTTTCTTAACCGCCTGCTGTACCTGCATGCCAACCTTTAATGACTGATGTACCATGACACCCAGGTCTCTTTGCACCTCCCCTTTTCCTAATCTGTCACCATTCAGATAATAGTCTGTCTCTCTGTTTTTACCACCAAAGTGGATAACCTCACATTTATCCACATTATACTTCATCTGCCATGCATTTGCCCACTCACCTAACTATCCAAGTTGCTCTGCAGCCTCATAGCATCCTCCTCACAGCTCACACTGCCACCCAACTTAGTGTCATCCGCAAATTTGGAGATACTACATTTAATCCCCTCGTCTAAATCATTAATGTACAGTGTAAACAGCTGGGGCCCCAGCACAGAACCTTGCGGTACCCCACTAGTCACTGCCTGCCATTCTGAAAAGTCCCCATTTACTCCTACTCTTTGCTTCCTGTCTGACAACCAGTTCTCAATCCATGTCAGCACACGACCCCCAATCCCATGTGCTTTAACTTTGCACATTAATCTCTTGTGTGGGACCTTGTCGAAAGCCTTCTGAAAATCCAAATATACCACATCAACTGGTTCTCCCTTGTCCACTCTACTGGAAACATCCTCAAAAAATTCCAGAAGATTTGTCAAGCATGATTTCCCTTTCACAAATCCATGCTGACTTGGACCTATCATGTCACCTCTTTCCAAATGCACTTCTATGACATCCTTAATAATTGATTCCATCATTTTACCCACTACCGATGTCAGGCTGACCGGTCTATAATTCCCTGTTATCTCCCTCCTTTTTTTAAAAAAGTGGGGTTACATTGGCTACCCTCTACTCCATAGGAACTGATCCAGAGTCAATGGAATGTTGGAAAATGACTGTCAATGCATCCACTATTTCCACGGCCACCTCCTTAAGTACTCTGGGATGCAGTCCATCAGGCCCTGGGGATTTATCGGCCTTCAATCCCATCAATTTCCCCAACACAATTTCCCGACTAATAAGGATTTCCCTCAGTTCTTCCTCCTTACTAGACCCTCCGACCGCTTTTATATCCGGAAGGTTGTTTGTGTCCTCCTTAGTGAATACCGAACCAAAGTACTTGTTCAGTTGGTCCGCCATTTCTTTGTTCCCCGTTATGACTTCCCCTGATTCTGACTGCAGGGGACCTACGTTTGTCTTTACTAACCTTTTTCTCTTTACATATCTATAGAAACTTTTGCAATCCGTCTTAATGTTCCCTGCAAGCTTCTTCTCGTACTCCATTTTCCCTGCCCTAATCAAACCCTTTGTCCTCCTCTGCTGAGTTCTAAATTTCTCCCAGTCCCCGGGTTCGCTGCTATTTCTGGCCAATTTGTATGCCACTTCCTTGGCTTTAATACTATCCCTGATTTCCCTTGATAGCCATGGTTGAGCCACCTTCCCTTTCTTATTTTTACGCCAGACAGGAATGTACAATTGTTGTAGTTCATCCATGCGGTCTCTAAATGTCTGCCATTGCCCATCCACAGTCAACCCCTTCAGTATCATTCGCCAATCTATCCTTGCCAATTCACGCCTCATACCTTCAAAGTTACCCTTCTTTAAGTTCTGGACCATGGTCTCTGAATTAACTGTTTCATTCTCCATCCTAATGCAGAATTCCACCATATTATGGTCACTCTTCCCCAAGGGGCCTCGCACAACGAGATTGCTAATTAATCCTCTCTCATTACACAACACCCAGTCTAAGATGGCCTTCCCCCTAGTTGGTTCCTCGACATATTGGTCTAAAAAACCATCCCTTATGCACTCCAGGAAATCCTCCTCCACCGTCATGGCTAATACCTCCGCAGTTTTGCTTCCCTCAGCATCCTAGGATCATCCCATCAGGTCCTAGTGACTTATCTACTTTAAGTACAGCCAGCCTTTTTACTACCTCCTCTTATCAATTTTTATCCATCCATTATCTTCACTACCTCCTCTTTCACTATGACTTTGACAACATCTTCCTTGGTGAAGACAGATGCAAAGTACTCCTTTAGTACCTTGCCATGCCCTCTGTTTCCATGCGCACGTCTCCTTTTTGGTCCCTAATCAGTCCCACCTCTCATTACCCATTTGCTATTTACATGCCTATAGAAGAAACATGGAAACATAGAAAATAGGTGCAGGAGTAGGCCATTCGGCCCTTCGAGCCTGCACCACCATTCAATATGATCATGATTGATCGTGCAACTTTAGTACCCCATTCCCCTTTAGTAAGGGCCACATCTAACTCACTTTTGAATATATCCAATGAACTGGCATCAACAACTTTCTGTGGGAGAGAATTCCACAGATTCACAATTCTTTGAGTGAAGAAGTTTCTCCTCATCTCAGTCCTAAATGGCTTACCCCTTATTCTTAGACTGTGACTCCTGGTTCTGGATTTCCCCATCGGGAACATTCTACCTGCATCTAACCTGTCCAATCCCGTCAGAATTTTATTTTGAGATCCCCTCTCATTTTTCTAAATTCCAGTGAATATAAGCCTAGTCGATCCAGTTTTTCTTCATGTCAGTCCTGCCATCCCGAGAATTAGTCTGCTGAACCTTTGCTGCACTCCCTCAATAGCAAGAATGTCCTTCCTTAGATTTGGAGACCAAAGCTGTACACAATATTCAAGGTGTGGCCTCACCAAGGCCCTGTACAACTGCAGTAAGACCTCCCTACTCCTATACTCAAATCCTCTCGCTATGAAGGCCAACATGCCTTTTGAATTCTCCAATGTTAGCACATCCTCTTCATCACAAAAAAAACACATGTTTATCTCTAACATTGTGCAACTCTTCCCACCCCACCTGTTTATTTGCTGCTGAAACCCTCATTCAGGCTGTTGTCACTCAATTATTCCAATGCTTTCCTGACTCTTCTTCTCCTCCCAATCTCTGTAAAACTCCTGTCCATATTCTATATTGCACTATAAATCGCTCACCCGGCACCTATGTCCTTGCTGACCTACATTAGCTCCTGGTCCCCCAGTGCCTAACTTAAAGTTCCCCTCTTTAAATGTCTCCATGGCCTTTTCCCCTCCCTATTTCGACAACATTCCCTAATCCTAAAAGCCCTTCCCACCTGAGCTCTCCATTCTTTGGATTCCCGACCTCTTGTGGAGCTCTTCCCTTCATCCCATTGTTGTGACATGGCCTTGCCTTCAGTTGTCTTCGCCCAGTGCAAGAGAATTCCCTGCCTAAAGCTCGACACCATCCTCTCCTTTTGACACTCCTTGAAACTCCCTTCTTTTGACCAAGCTTTTAGATAATTTACCCAATATCTTTTCCTTCAGCTCAGTGTCCATTTTTTTCCTCGTGCCTCTGAAGCATGTTTTACTGTGTGACTGGCACTATATGAATACATATTGTGATTATTCTTTAACTGGCCCTAGGCTTTTCTGGGTGATTACGTAAACTGCATGGAAATAGATTTATGTGACCGATGTGCAGTATTAATTAGCTGTTAATAGTGTTTTTAAAGACTAAGAGGCTGATCTATTTTTTTCTGTTTGTTCTATAGATGGACCAAACCCCTCTCCTTCGGTGATTGTGTAGGAGATGAATTGCCATTGGGTTGGGAAGAAGCATTCGATGCACAAGTTGGAGTCTATTACATTGATCACAATACACGTAAGCATTCCAACTATAGAAATATCTTGCTTCACCTCTAATTAATTAGAAATTACAAACCAAATTCTATTATTCTGTAGTTTTTGGGTGGAAAATAAATGTGCAAATTGTTTCGTGTTCTTAGTTCAGCAAATCCCACAACCAGATTGTGGCATAATCAAACTGTTATGACTTGCTTGAAGGCTTTGCCATGTTCTGTTCAATTAAAAAAAAAAAATGGATGTAAACACAATCTCATGGTTCATTATCTTTTAGAGACAACACAGGTAGAGGATCCTCGGGCTCAGTGGCGAAGAGAACAGGAGCGCATGTTGAAGGACTATCTGGTAGTAGCACAGGATGCACTAACTGCACAGAAGGAAATCTACCAAGTGAAGCAACAGAGATTAGAATTGGCCCAACAGGAATACAGGCAGCTAAATGATGTCTGGAAGGATAAATCTGGTTCCCAGAGCAGCTGTGAGTACTGATAAACTATTTCCTTCTACTGAGAGAAATATTGGTTGATTTTTAAATGTACTGTAGTGTTCGATTAATAGAGTTTCATCCACTTATCCTAATATATAGTATCTGATAAAGCTCAAGATGCAGGTGCTCCCCACTCTGGGACCTAGTCTCTGCAGCCAATTTCTGACTTTTGGTTGATGGTTTTCCCCCTTTTGGTTAATGAGTTCCCCAGTTCCTGTGGGACTTAGTCTATTAGGGGGAACTGACTAACTTCAAATGAAGAATCACCAGAATTATACCGGGGTTTAAGACAGAGATAAACAGGGTTTAAGAATTTGGAAGCCGTTCAGAGAAGGTTCACCAGGTTGATTCCGGGGGTGAGGGGGTCGACTTATGAGGAAAGATTGAGTAGGTTGGGCCTCTACTCACTGGAATTCAGAAGAATGAGAGGTGATCTTATTGAAACGTATAAGATTATGAGGGGGCTTGGCAAGATGGATGCAGAGAGGATATTTCCACTGATGGGGGAGACGAGTACTAGAGGGCATGATCTTGGAATACGGGGCTGCTGATTTAAAACAGAGATGAGGAGAAATTTCTTCTCTCAGAAAGGGTTATAAATCTGTGGAATTCGCTGCCTCAGAGAGCTGTGGAAGCTGGGACATTAAATAAATTTAAGACCGAAATAGACAGTTTCTTAAACGATAAGGGGTTATGGGGAGCGGGCGGGGAATTGGAGCTGAGCCCATGATCTGATTAGCCATGATCTTACTGAATGGCGGAGCCGGCCGAGGGGCCATATGGCCAACTCCTGTTCCTACTTTTTATGTTCTTATCAATAGATTTTTGTTCGGCAAGTCTCAGCAATCTGGAAAGAATGTTGTCCATTACTTTTCGAAAGGAGCTGTGATTGACATTTATACTAGCTTAGCTTTGCATGAGAGTACATATTATTCGATATTTATTTGTATGTTGCTTTTTAAGAGTCAACGTTTTCATGTGTGAATATTTTTGTGGTTGTTTTTCAGTATTCTCAGGCTCTTCGTCTAGTACTAAATATGATCCAGACATTCTCAAGGCAGAAATTTCAACAACAAAATCGAGGGTAAGAACAAGCATCATTAATGAAGTTGTGATTATCAGTTTATATGAAGCCACCAAATTGGTCAAACTTATCATTTAGAATTTTGTAGTTTACAGCTATGGGATGCTTATTCATATTACAGAACCAAAAGGTTTAAAACCAGAATCTGGTGAGATCTGGGACTGTGAGTGTAATGTTATGTGATGGGGCCACCTAAATTAAAATTAGAAACACAACTTGGGTACCACGTAGGAGAAAATTAAAAGTGCACAAAAATGATTCTGTGGAAAAAAAACGCAGAGCTTGAACAAAATCAATGAGCAGACTGAAAAATTAATTAGAAAATCAATCAAGGAAGGAGCCGAAAGCCTTCATGCCTTTGTTCAGTTATCTCCCTGCCCACTAACCCTGCTTGACCCAAATAGTGCCCTTGGCCGAGGGAGGTTGACGAGTATTTTTAAAAAAACATTTCATTTTTTAATGCCATTCTCTCCTGTTGTAAAATAATTCAATTATTTATTTGCGGAGAAACAAAAGTACTCGAAAGTCCATCTGCAAGATGAAAGAATAAGTTAATATTTTGAGAGATCAAATGCTGAAAATGCCCCCCTCCTTAAGGTCCATTAATAAATCCCCGGGGCCTGATAGTCTGCATCCCAGAGTACTTAAGGAAGTGGCCCTAGAAATGGTGATCATTTCCCAACAGTCTTATCAGCTCTGGATCAGTTCCTATGGACTGGAGAGTAGCTAATGTAACACCACTTTTTAAAAAGGGAGGGAGAGAGAAAACGGGGAGTTATAGACCGGTTAGCCTAACATCAGTAGTGGGGAAAATGTTGGACTCAATTATTAAGGATGAAATAGCAGCGCATTTGGAAAGCAGTGACAGGATCGGTCCAAGTCAGCATAGATTTATGAAGGGGAAATCATGCTTGACAAATCTTTTGGAATTTTTTGAGGATGTAACTAGTAGAGTGGGCAAGGGAGATGGTGTATTTGGACTTTCAAAAGGCTTTTGACAAGGTCCCACACAAGAGATTGGTGTGCAAAAACAAAGCACATGGTATTAGGGGTAATATACTGACGTGGATAGAGAACTGGTTGGCAGACAGGAAGCAGAGAGTCGGGATAAACGGGTCCTTTTCAGAATGGCAGACAGTGACTAGTGGAGTGCCGCAGGGCTCAGTGCTGGGACCCCAGCTCTTTACAGCATACATCAAAGATTTGGATGAAGGAATTGAGTGTAATATCTCCAAGTTTGCAGATGACACTAAGCTGGGTGACGGTGTGAGCTGTGAGGCGGACGCTAGGAGGCTGCAGGGTGACTTGGACAGGTTAGGTGAGTGGGCAAATGTATGGTAGATGCAGTATAATGTGGATAAATGTGAGGTTATCCACTTTGGGGGCAAAAACGCGAAGACAGAATATTATCTGAATGGCGGCAGATTAGGAAAAGGGGAGGTGCAACGAGACCTGGGTGTCATGGTTCATCAGTCATTGAAAGTTGGCATATAGGTACAGCAGATGGTGAAGAAGGCAAATGGAATGTTGGCCTTCATAGCTAGGGGATTTGAGTTTCGGAGCAGGGAGGTCTTACTGCAGTTGTACAGGGCCTTGGTGAGGCCTCACCTGGAATATTGTGTTCAGTTTTGATCTCCTAATCTGAGGAAGGACGTTCTTGCTATTGAGGGAGTGCAGCGAAGGTTCACCAGACTGATTCTCGTAATGGTAGGATTGACATATGAGGAGAGACTGGATCAACTGGGTCTTTATACATTGGAGTTTAGAAGGATGAGAGGGGATCTCATAGAAACATATAAGATTCTGACGGGACGGGACAGGTTAGATGCGGGTAGAATGTTCCCGATGTTGGGGAAGTCCAGAACCAAAGGACACAGTCTTAGGATAAGGGGTAGGCCATTTAGGACTGAGATGAGGAGAAACTTCTTCACTCAGAGAGTTGTTAACCTGTGGAATTCCCTACCGCAGAGAGTTGTTGATGCCAGTTCATTTGGATATATTCAAGAGGGAGTTAGATATGGCCCTTACGGCTAAGAGGATCAAGGGGTATGGAGAGAAAGCGACTGGGGGCTGGTGAATGCGCAGACCCATCAGAAATTGTGGTGACCCCTTTCTGCCCCGCGAGGGAAATTTCCCTGCGGGGTCTGCCAATCGGTGTCCCTGACCACTTTTCCCAGCAGGAATCTGCCAGTGGCTGGGCGGCGCGTCCGCCCTTAATCGGGAGATCGCTCAGCCACGGCCGCCATATTATTTTAATTGTCGGGCGACTTTGAATTCGGGCCGCCGGCACCCTTTCTTGGGTATCGGGCTGCTGGCTCGGCCGAAACCCTCCCTGGTGGTCCAGTGGATGCCACGAAACATAGAAACATAGAAAATAGATGCAGGAGTAGGCCATTCGGCCCTTCGAGCCTGCATCACCATTCAATAAGATCATGGCTGATCATTCACCTCAGTACCCCTTTCCTGCTTTCTCTCCATACCCCTTGATCCTTTTTAGCGATGAGGGCCATATCTAACTCCCTCTTTAATATATCCAATGAACTGGCATCAACAACTCTCTGCAGTCGGGAATTCCACAGGTTAACAACTCTCTGAGTAAAAAAGTTTCTCCTCATCTCAGTCCTAAATGGCTTACCCCTTATCCTTAAACTGTGACCCCTGATTCTGGACTGACCCAACATCGGGAACATTCTTGCATCTAACCTGTCCAGTCCCGTCAGAATTTTATGTTTCTATGAGATCCCCTCTCATTCTTCTAAACGCCAGTGAATACAGGTCCAGTCGATCCAGTCTCTCCTCATATGTCAGTCCTGCCATCCCGGGAATCAGTCTGGTGAACCTTCGCTGCACTTCCTCAATAGCAAGAACGTCCTTCCTCAGATTTGGTGACCAAAACTAATACAATATTCCTGGTGAGGCCTCACCAAGGCCCTGTATAACTGCAGTAAGACCTCCCTGCTCCTATACTCAAATCCCCTAGCTATGAAAGCCAATATGCCATTTGCCTTCTTCACTGCTGTACCTGCATGCCAACTTTCAATGACTAATGTAGCATGACACCCAGGTCTCGTGGCACCTCCCCTTTTCTTAATCTGCCGCCATTCAGATAATATTCTGCCTTCACGATTTTCCACCAAAGTGGATAACCACACATTTATCCACATTATACTGCGTCTGCCATGCATTTGCCCACTCACCTAACCTGTCCAAGTCACCCTGCAGCCTCTTGGCATCCTCCTCACAGCTCACACCGCCACCCAGCTTAGTGTCATCTGCAAATTTGGAGATATTACACTCAATTCTTTCATCTAAATCATTGATGTACATTGTAAATAGCTGGGGTCGCAGCACTGAGCCCTGTGGCACCCCACTAGTCACTGCTTGCCATTCTGAAAAGGACCCGTTTAATCCGACTCTTTGCTTCCTGTCTGCCAACCAGTTCTCTATCCACATCAATACATTACCCCCAATACCATGTGCTTTAATTTTGCACACCAATCTCTTGTGTGGGACCTTGTCAAAAGCTTTTTAAAAGTTCAATTACACCACATCCCCTTGTTCTCCCTTGCCCACTCTACTAGTTATATCCTCAAAAAATTCTAGAAGATTTGTCAAGCATGCTTTCCCTTTCATAAATCCATGCTGACTTGGACCGATCCTGTCATTGCTTTCCAAATGTGCTGCTATTTCCTCTTTAATAATTGATTCCAACATTTTCCCCACTACCGATGTCAGGTTAACCGGTCTGTAATTCCGTTTTCTCTCTCCCTCCTTGTTTTAAAAAGTGGTGTTACATTAGCTACCCTCCAGTCCATAGGAACTGATCCAGAGTTGATAGACTGTTGGAAAATAATCATCAATGCAGAGCTCGCAGCGGCCCTCCCCTTTAACTAAAGGGGAAGCGCTTTGCTACATGTCAGCGCGATGTGGAACGTCTGTGTGCTCAGCGCAACGCAGATGCCACCGCCCACCTTCCTCCCTGCTCCTGATCCACTTCCGCTCAAACACCGCCCGGAAAAATTAAAAGCTCAATTAAAAGGATGCCAATTTCGCTCTGTCATTATCATTTTTTTCGAAATGTGCGTCCTGTTTGGGGCGGGGGGTCATTTCGGTCCCCGAGCCTTTGATCAGAACCCAGACTTGATTTTCAGTTTTTATTTTAGACTTTCAACATTTAATTTTTTCCTTTTATCAACTATTTACTATTTGATTTATGTGGATGAGTTGGCTTTGACAATGTCAACAGACAATCTCTTCACAGCAGAGTTCAACTTTAAACTGGATTTAAATGTGGAATTCACTGTTAATTTCAGAAATACTGGGTAGAGGAGGGCAAATGAAACATTTGAGATTGCAATCTGATGAGTATGCTAAGTATTTCTAATGCTGTATGAGTGACACTTTCAGGAGAGGAGGTGGGAAAACAATAGTAGTATAGATGTGCAGAAAACTGCAAAATGTAGAGGGTATACATATATTTAATACAGTGTCATGTCTTTTAATTATCCAATAAACACTTCTTGCTGTAGAAAAAAAAATCCCAATACCTTTACACTTTTTTTCACTACAATAGGTAAATAAACTGAAGAGAGAGCTAGCTTATATGAGACAGGAACTTCAGTACAAAGAACAAGGATTTGAAACTCTTAAGGCGTAAGTATAAGACGACTTTACTTATAATAATAAATAATGTGGCATGGCAAATTGTGAGAGAGGTTATGAAACAACACAGGAGGACCTGGACAGAGGGGTGTGGAGCAATATGGAAAATGTAGTTCAACACAGATAAATCTGAAGTCAAAAGAAAGAATGGAAATACCCTGAAGTGTAAAATTGAATGTGGACAGGTGTAAGTGTGGAGATACAGAGATCGTTAGAAGGACAATTGTAGATTAAACAAAAGAAAATGTGATTCTGGCTTATATACAGAGCTATTGAATACAAAAACAGGAGGTAATGATAACGACAATGAATAATGTGTGCAGACATTGGTTAGACTGTAGTTATATTTTTTGTAGTTTTCAACACTAGTTTTTAGATAGAATGGATCTCTAAGTAAAGATGCAACATAGATTCACTGAGATGATATCTGGGATGAGAAGATTTAGTTATGATGGAGAGACATGAAAAAATTAGGCCTTTATATACTAAAGCAGAGAAGGGATTTAATGGAATGCTCAGAATTCTGAAAACATTTGAGAGATTAAATAATGAAAGATCATTTCCACGGGTCAGAGAATTGGTAAAAGCAGATCATAAACTTAGGATTAGAATTAAATACATAAAAGGAGAGATTAAAAGGATTTTTACGCAAAGGATTATTAAGGTATGGAATATTTTACCACAAATGCCTATGGCCCCAAGTTTCCACATGATTTGCTCCTGATTTTTAGGAGCAACTGGTGTAGAACGGAGTATCTTAGAAATTGGAATTCTCGTCATTTAGTTTGCTCCAGTTCAAGTCAGTTAGAACAGTTTCACTTTGGAACAGAATTTTTTTTTCAAAAGGGGGCGTGTCCGGCCACTTACGCCTGTTTTCAAAGTTTCGTCAGTGAAAACTTACTCCAAACTAACTTAGAATGGAGTAAGTGAAGATTTTTGTACGCTCGAAAAAACTTTGTCTACACTTTAGAAAATCAGGCGCAGGTTACAAATCAGGCGTAGGGAATGGTGGGGGGTGGGGGGGGGTTTAAAGGGAAGTTTACAAACATTAAACACTTCAGTTTTACAAATAAAGAGCCATCATCAATAATAAATGATAAATACATCAATAAATCAACCAATAAATCAATCAAAAAAAATTAATAATTTTTTTTAATCAATAAATAAAACATTTTCTACTTACCGACTGCAGCACCGGGAGCCCTCCAACAGCGTGCTGGGATGCCCCCCCCCCCTAGTGTGTCTCTGTCAGTGTCTCTATCTCTCTGTCTGTCTGTGTGTGTCTCTTATTCTCTGTCTGTCAGTGTCTGTGTTTCTGACAGCGAGGGGAGGGGGAGGAGGGAGGGATGGGGGAGAAGGGAGGGAGGGGGGGAGAAGGGGATAAAGGGGAGATGGGGGGAAGGAGAAGGGGGAGGGAGACTGAACGGGCAGGGCCCGAGACTTCAGGCAGGGCCCGTCCCCAGCACCAGATTTACAGGTAGGTGGCGTTGGGTTGGTGGGAGGGAGGGAGGTCGGTTCGGTTCGCGGGGAGGGAGGGAGGGAGAGAGAGGGAGGTCGGGGGGAGGGAGTTCAGGTCGGATCCAGTCCGGGGGAGCGGGAATCGGGTCGGGGTGGGGGGGGGGAGGAGCGGGAGTCGGGTCTGGTCCGGAGGCGGGGGGCGGGAAGCGGGAGTCGAGTCGGCTCGGGAGGAAGCAGGAGCTGGCCGTGGGAGGAGCCTTATTCACGCAGCCCCAGTGAGGCCATTCAGCCAGGGCTAGGGGCTGCGTGCTTCGGCCCCTCCCACACAGTTTTGGGCGCCTGGCCACTGTAGCGCGCATGTGCAGAGGTCCCGGCACTATTTTCAGCGCAGGGACCTGGCTCCGCCCCCTACAGCTTCTGCTGCGCTGCGCCGAGGGCCAGAGGACCTGCAGGGAGCTGGAGAATCTGGAGGGTTTTTTTAGGCGCACTTTGTGGCGCAAAAAACGGGCGGCCAGGTCGGGACTGCGCCGTTCTAGGCGCGGCTCGAAACTTGGGCCCTATAAAACCAAGACAATCAGACATTCAGGAGTGAGTTTACCCTGGAAGAGAAATATTAAAGGGTATGGAGCAAGAGCAGGGAAATATGATTAGTGGAGCTAGCACTGGCAAAGGCACAATAAGCCAAATAACCTCCAGCTGCACCAAAATTTCCATGATACTATGAAATGAATAGTTGGGGGAGACAGTGGATCACTGTGTCTTTTAAGACGTTAAGTCTTTGTTCTAGTTGTGATTTTTTTCCAGCCTGCGCTGAATATAAAATTGCATCTCTTTTGTTTACAAAAATAATATGTTTTGGCACTTTACCACCCTGTCTGCTCAACAACACTGAGGTGTACAGTATCTTTTGGAGGGAGATCTATCAGTCTTCCGTATTGGCTGCTTAGACTTTGCTGCAGGAATAAAGAAAATTTAGTGGTTGCTGTTGACAGCTGGTCAGTTTTGTGAGATGCACTGTTTCTGTATGAATTCCTTCGGTTTCCCGTCATTCTAAAGATAGGTTATAAGATTCAGTTGGACAAACTAAGTAATCCTGGAAGCTGCTAACTGACTAACGGAAACTTTCTACCTACTTGAGCTAGCCACAGTCTAGTTCATAGTATCTTACATAAATGATCTGTCAGCACAGATGTGTCATGAATACCCTTGGATTTTCCATTTTTATGACTTGGCTTTTGAAAGAAACAATTTATTTCTTCCTAGTTGTGGACATTCTGTCCAGAAAATCTCTACCTTCAAAGTATACAATTTTAAATAAAAACGATGTGCCTTTTAAATTAAGAGAACAAAGTCCTTTTGGCCCAACAAGTCTCATTTTTTCCACAGACCATGCATAATCCATCAACTTGTGGCCTTTACCTCCTTTTTTGTCCCTGATCCTTAAAGACAATCAAGAAAAATTCCAGGATTTTCATCCATCTCCACTGTTCCGTGATGATCAGTTGCCTCAATCGCTAGTATCCCGGCAGCACAGTAACCATTCTGGCTCCCATTTCAGATTAGAGTCTTGCCAATCCCATATTGTACATTCCCATTTCCAGTTGGTTATTTATCCAGTTTATTTTCCAATTTGTGTCTGATTACACTCCTGTGAAGTGCCTTGGGACATTTTACTATGTTAAAGGCACAATATAAATGCAAGTTGTTGTTGTTCCGAAGGTGTTAATTGACACATCATGAACTGCTTTTATGACGATTCCATAATACTCATCATTCTGGTATGGGGGTGGATTTAGAGACCAGTTCTTCCAAGTCTGGCTTCAATCTGGTTATTATTGAACCATGTCCTCTGCTCTGTTCTCTCAGTCCATTTAAATAATCTGTTTACACATACATCATCTATGTCTCTCCACTTTAAAGACCGAGATCTTATCTCCCCATGTGTTTTATTTTCTCTCTGGAAATAATGTTCAGTTCTGAATTTTTCCTTCTCACTTAAAGCACCAAGTCCTAGAATCAGTATTATTTTTGAAATATTAATGTTCTTTTGGTAACAGGGTATCCAAAATTACAGACACAATTTAAAAATGTGCCCCAGCCAGTGATCTTGTTTCAACTTGTAGTTAAATGCCTGTGGAATGTATCCTAATTTTTGATTAGCATTGGCTTTGTTGATAACAAATTGCCTGGAAACTTTAAGCAAAATCCTTTACCTTTTCACCTTTGCTTCTTTATATACACTTTTGTTTCCTGTTTTGCTAACGGTAGATTATGTTTGTGTGTTGGAGAGCTTGCTAGTTCGTGTTACTGGCATTCTGGTTGTTGGAGTAATAGGTGTTTGTTGTAATTGCTGGAAAGACGATGAAGCTACCAGGGAGAAAATAACAGGAACTCTTCCATGGAATAAATTATTTTTCCTGTCACTGTTGGTACTTTAATCTGCCATAACTGGATTATCAGGGCATTTTATGTTTTCAGCATTATTTATCTTTTTTTTTTATTCATTGTGGGCGTTGCTGGGAAGCCCAACATTTATTGCCCATCCTTAAAGTGAGTGGCTTGCTAAGCCATTTCAGAGGGCAGTTAAGAGTCAACCACATTTCTGTGGGTCTGGAGTTACATATAGGCCAGACCAGGTAAGGGCAACAGATTTCCTTCCTTAAAGGACATTAGTGAAGCAGATGGGTTTTTATGACAATCTGCTAGTTTCATGGGTACCATTATTGATACTAGCATTTTATTCCAGATTTATTTAATTAACTGAATTTAAATTTCACATGTCATTAGTCCCGGCTCTCTCTCCCTCCCCCATCTCTCGCTCTCTTTTTCTCTCTCTCGCCCTGTGTGTGTGTGTGTGAACCGGGAGCGAGAATGGGATAGGACAGCCTTCGGGCGGGGTTGTAGGTAAGTTGCTGCTATGTGTTTTTCAATTCTTTTAGTGTGTCCAGACATCTGCTGCACCGATCTCCTTAACTTTCTGGAAGGTTTTTCAGCAGAGGCCACATACGCTGGCCTAAGCACAACTGGAGTAACTCTCAGCTGGCCAAACTTCCCTAATTGGCATAGGTGGTTGGTTACGCCCGCTTTGGTTGAAAAAAAAAAACTGACCTAAAAAAATCGTAACTGAGTTACACTGGTGTAAGTTGATTGGTTTTTCAACTTGGGCCAAAAAGAGCAGCCTGCTCCAAAAAAAGGCACAAATCACTGGGGAAAAGTGAGCCCATAACCACTATACTACCATTGCCGATCCTAACTGGATTTAGCCCTTAAAAGATGGCTGAAGGTGGGTCTAGCTCGTGGTGCTGGTCTCAGAAAAGAGGGGTGAAGATTAGACTACGTTGTGTGTATAGTTATTTACCCCAAAAGAAGAGGGATGAAGACAGCACTGTTCTTGTACTTTGGTCGGTGTAGGTAGATTGTGTGGTTGAAGATTGATACTGATTTCACCATTATATTAAAAAAAATCTTTTCTTTGAGACTGTGGAGTCCTTTTGCTGGGACTGCATCTCAATAATGAACTAAATAGAGCAGGACAAATTATCTTTGTCTTTATCAGTTGTGCATGTCTACAGCTTTAAAGTCATAAACTATGGCCTGGATTATCTGAATATTTGCTGCCTGCTTTTGATGGTTGCTGGGTAGGCCCCCTGGCCTCTGATTCTGGGATATTCTACCAGAAGTGTCGGCAGACGTTGAATACGCATGCTCATATTTGGGCAGAAATATGTATTTCAGTGCTGATCTATTGGCGAGGTACTCGTGTAGCAGAGCTTGTGGAGGAATAGGGCAAATTGTATAAAAATTTCCGTGTTTTACTGCGCATGTGTGGACACCAGAAGTTGCTGTCCGATGTGGTGTATTTGGACTACCAGAAGGCATTTGACAAGGTGCCACATAAAAGGTTACTGCACAAGATAAAAGTTCATGGGGTTGGGGGTAATGTATTAGCGTGGATAGAGGATTGGCTAATTAACAGAAAACAGAGAGTCGGGATAAATGGTTCATTCTCTGGTTGGCAATCAGTAACTAGTGGGGTGCCGCAGTGATCAGTGCTGGGACCCCACTATTTACAATCTATATTAACGTCTTGGAAGAAGGGACTGAGTGTAACGTAGCCAAGTTTGCTGATGATACAATGATGGGAGGAAAAGCAATGTGTGAGGAAGACACACAAAATCTGCAAAAGGACATACACAGGGCAAAAATTTGGGCAAAAATCTGGCAGATGGCGTATAATGTTGGAAAGTGTGAGGTCATGCATTTTGGCAGAAAAAAAATCAAAGAGCAAGTTATTACTTAAATGGAAAAAGATTGCATCAGGAAGGCCAATGGAATCTTGGCCTTTATTGCAAAGGGGATGGAGTATAAAAGCAGGGAAGTCTTGCTACAGTTTTACAGGGTATCGGTGAGGCCACACCTGGAATACTGTGTGCAGGTTTGGTTTCCATATTTACGAAATGATATACTTGCTTTGGAGGCAGTTCAGAAAGGGTTCACTAAGTTGATTCCAGAGATGAGGGGGTTGACTTATGAGGAAAGGTTGAGTTGGTTGGGCATCTACTCATTGAAATTCAGAAGAATGAGAGGTGATCTTATCGAAACGTATAAGATTATGATGGGGCTTGACGAGGTGGATGCAGAGGGGATGTTTCCGTTGATAGGGGAGACTAGAACTAGAGGGCGTAATCTTCGAATAAGGGGCCGCCCATTTAAAACTGAGATGAGGAGAAATTTCTTCTCTGAGGGTTGTAAATCTGTGGAATTTGCTGCCTCAGAGAGCTGTGGAAGCTGGGACATTGAATAAATTTAAGACAGAAATAGAGAGTTTCTTAAATGATAAGGGGAATAAGGGGTTATGGGGAGCGGGCAGGGAAGTCCATGATCGGATCAGCCATGATCGTATTGAATGGCGGAGCAGGCTCGAGGGACCATTTAGCTGACTCCTGCTCCTATTTCTCATGTTCTTATCTTATTATTATACTAGCTAATAATGGTGAGCGCTGAGGACCTCACCGTTATTCTTGCAGCAAAATCCGTGCCATTAGCGGGCAAAATTATGGTACTTGGCCACTAAATACCCATTAACCACACAAAAAAATGTGAATTTGTTACAGCGTTAAAGGCCTTAATCCTATTTGGCAATCTCAGGTCATCAAATTTTTATTATTATTAGAGGTTTTAAAAAAAACTAAAATAAAAATGTATTTTTTTACTTTTTCTTTCTGTCTTTTGTCTCTCGTAATTCCAGATTTCTTTCCCTCTTTATTTCACTTTCTGTACATGATTTTCCATTTAATCACAGTCAAACTTACAGTTCCTGATTTAGACTGTGCCTCAGTGAGGATTCTTTCATCTAATTGGTTGAAAGACACGTTGCTTGTTCTGTTCATACAGGCAACACAGCCTTCGGGACTTGCTCTCGGCTGCAGAGAACCGTATCTAACCCCCTAATGATACTGTCCCCTACCACTACAACGTTTCTTTTTACTGCCCCCCCCTGCCCCCCACACTTCAATGACCCCCTGTACCAAATCACTATTACTAAAGAAGTAGTACTCGGTAAAATAATGGGACTAATGGTGGACAAGTCCCATGGACCTGATGGGCTTACATTCTAGGGTCTTAAAAGAATTGGCTGCAGAGATAGCGGATGCATTGGTTGTGATCTACCAAAATTCCCTGGATTCTAGGGTGGTCCCAGCGGATTGGAAACCTGCAAATGTAACACCCCGATTTAAAAAAGGAGGCAGACAAAAAGCAGGAAACTATAGACCAGTTAGTCTAACATCTGTCATTGGGAAAATGCTGGAGTCCATTATTAAGGAAGCAGCAGCGGGACATTTGAAAAAGCATAATTCAATTAAACAGAGTCAGCATGATTTTATGAAAGGGAAATCATGTTTGACAAATTTGTTGGAGTTCTTTGAGGATGTAACAAGCAGGGTGGATAAGGGGGAATCAGTGCATGTGGTGTATTTGGATTTCCATAAGGCATTCGATAAGGTGCCACACAAGAGGTTACTACACAAGATAAAAGTTCATGGGGTTGGAGGTAATATATTAGCATGGATAGAGGATTGGCTACCTAACAAAAAACAGAGTCGGGATAAATGGGTAATTTTCTGGTTGGCAAACAGTAACTACTGGGATGCCACAGGTTGCTGGGGCCTCAACTATTACAATCTATATTAATGACTTGGATGAAGGGACCGAGTGTAATGTAGCCAAGTTTGCTGATGATACAAAGGTGGATGGGAAAGCAAATTGTGAGGAGGACACACAAAATCGGCAAAATGAGTGGACAAAAATTTGGCAGGTGGAGTTTAAAGTGGGAAATGTGAGGTTATCCACTTTGGCAGAAAAAAAAGAAAAACAAATTATAATTTAAATGGAGAAAAATTGCAAAGTGCTGCAGTACAGAGGGACCTGGGGGTCCTTGTGCATGAAACACAAAAAGTTAGTATGGAGGTACAGTAAGTAATCAGGAAGGCAAATGGCATTTATTGCAAGGGGGATAGAGTATAAAAGCAGAGAAGTCCTGCTACAACTGTGCAGGATATTGGTGAGGCCACACCTAAAGTACCGTGTCCGGTTTTGGTCTCCATATTTAAGGAAGGATATACTTGCATTGGAGGCTGTTCAGAGAAGGTTCGCCAGGTTGATTCCGGAGATGAGGGGATTGACTTATGAAAATAGGTTGAGTAGGTTGTGCCTATACTCATTGGAGTTCAGAAGAATGAGAGGTGATCTTATCGAAACATATAAGATAATGAGGGGGCTCGACAAGGTGGATGCAGAGAGGATATTTCCACTCATAGGAGAAACTAAAATTAGGGGACATAGTCTCAGAATAAGGGGCCGCCCATTTAAAACTGAGATGAGGAGGAATTTCTTCTGAGGGTTATAAATCTGTGGCATTCTCTGCCCAAGAGAGCTGTGGGAGGCTGGGTCATTGAATATATTTAAGGCGTAGATCGACAGATTTTTGAGCGATAAGGGAGTAAAGGGTTATGTGGAGCGGGCAGTGAAGTGGTGCTGAGTCCATGATCAGATCTTATTAAATGGCGGAGCAGGCTCGAGGGGCCAGGTGGCCTGGTCCTGCTCCTATTTATGTACTTATGTACAGGTCCCAGATCCCTTGTGGAGGGCACTGTGCCGCACTGTTTCAGATGTCTAATGACTATATATTGCCACTCAAAAGCGCACAAAATGTCTGTAGGCAGCTTGTAAGCGTAATGAACAGCAAGCGCCGTTCGCTCGCTACTAACCCAAAATCTGGACCATTAGTAATTATAATTAGATCAGCTCACAAATATTGTGCGTGTATTATTCATTAGATTTCTGTTGAATTTACCTAGTTGAACTGCATGAAATAGTGGCCATTAATAAATTACAATTTTTCTTTACACATTCAAATGTTATGTAACTTTAACGAAAGCAACCAATGTTAAATGAATCAGTAACGTTTAAAGCAGTATTGTGAACTATGTTTTTTTTTCAACAAAAAATGTTCAAATATATTTTTGAAATTCAGTGAATACTTTTCTTAAAGCTAACCTTAAACAAATGCTTTTACATTTTTTATAGTAAAAGTCTAGTAATTGAAATGTATATGATTGGCTCCGATAGAAATTGCCGAATTACTTTTACATCCTCACAATTGACTGTTACATGCATTTTCAATGACAGAATTGATCTAAAGATGTCAGGGGCTCAGGGAGGATACAAACTCGATGAAGCACAGGCGATTGTGAATGAAATGAAAACTATAAAAAAGGCTATTAACTCAGGAGAGAAGGAAAAAAGAGACCTCATACAGGTAAAGTCTCAATGATGTACAGATCAAGTGTTACAACTGATCACTCACTGAAACCTGAAAAATTAATTCTTCCATTTGGGGGTTGATTTTGGATCAGGCAATCAAAGTGGCAGCAGTGCTGACTAAATTCGTTCATTTTTATATTCAAGTCCCAAACTTTTGCCTGGAAGATAACTTCACTGGATGACTAGAACAGCTATCCAGTATATAGTTGCATGGCTAATTACCATGGAATTGTTACTTTCCGACTTTTGATTTGCTTTAGTAATTTAGGCCCCTATTGTTTGTAATGCAATAGGATAGACCTAGGCTGTCTAACCCTTTGGAGCTGAGGGTTTGCTACTTGTGTCAATTGGGGGCGGAATGAAGGGGGGGGTTGCGGGGGGAAGGTCGGCATTTGTGCTTGAGGGTTGGAGGGCGGCGGCGGGTGGGCAGGAGAGAAAGATTGCCCATTGTACATTGTAGTTGGGGGCGGGGCAAGAGGTAGCACATCGCGGCGATGGCGGGGGAGGTCACACATCACGGCAGGGGAGGAAGAGGTCGTATATCACAACGGTCGATCGTGGCGGGGAGAGAGAGTATTCTTTGTGGCAGGTGGGGAGAGGTCATACATCGGGGCTGGAAGGCCATACGGCCCTTCGAGCCTGTTGCGCCATTCAATAAGATCATGGCTGATCTTCGACCTCAATTCCACTTTCCCACCTGATCCCCATATTCCTTGATTCCCTTAGAGTCCAAAAATCTATATCTCATAAGAAATATGATCTGTAGTAGGCCATTTGGCCCTTCAAGCCATCCCCTCCATTCTAGAAGATAATGGCTAATCTTCTCCCTCAATTCCACCTTCCAGCACTATTCCCATATCCCTTAATTCCCTTAGTTTCCAAAAAGATTCCATGGCACTAGAAGAGCAGCGGTGTTGTCCCCGGCCAATATTTATCCCTCAGTCAACGTAACAAAAACAGATTATTTGGTAATTATCACATTGCTGTTTGTGGAAGCTTGCTTGTGCGCAAATTGCCAGCCGTGTTTCCTGCATTAAAACGTGACTACACTCCAAAAGTACTTCAATGGCTGTAAAGTGCTTTGAGACGTCCAGTGGTTGTGAAAGGCGCTATAGAACCCCAAGTCTTTCTTTCATCGAAGTCATTAATATAGATTGTAAATAACTGCAGCCCAAGTACTGATCATTGAGGCACCCCACTCATTACAGCCTGCCAACTGGAAAATGAACCGTTTATAATTACTCTCTGTTTTCTGTCCGTTAACCAATCCCCAATCCATGCTAATATATATTACCCCCCACTCCATGAGCCCTTATCTTGCGTAGCAACCTTGTATGTGGCACTTATCGAAAGCCTTTTGGAAATCCAAATATACTATATCCAGTGGTTCCCTTTTACCCTGCTAGTTACATTCACAAAAAACCCTAATATATTTAACAAACAAGATTTACTTTTCATAATACAGATACAGCATTGAGAATCCGGAATCTGGACTCCCGCCTCGGTGGGCCGCTGCCGTCACCGACCTCGCCCCCGTCTCGGTGCGCCGCTGACCTCGCCCCCGTCTCGGTGCGCCGCCGACTGATCTTGACCTCGCCCCCGCCTCTGGCAGCCGCAGCCGACCTCGCCCCCGCCTCTGGCCGCCGACTGACCTTGACCTCGCCTCTGGCCGCCGCAGCCAACCTCGCCCCCGCCGCCGACCTGGTCCCCCCGCCTCGGAACCCGTCCCCTGCTGACCTCGTCCCCTGCCTCGGTCCGCCGCCGACCTCGTCCCCCGCCTCAGGCCCCCGCTGCCGGTCTCGCACCCGACTCGGACCAACCCCGCCTCGGACCAACCCCATACCGCCACCACTTAGCCGGCCGACACCCCCTCCCATACCTACCTACTTTGGCCCAGGCCTTTCCGGACTTGGGACGAAGGAAAGACGTTACGAAGTCCAGCAATACACAGAATCCGGAATGGCTTCGGTCCCGAAGCTTCCAGATTCTCGACGCAGTACTATGTTGACTCTGCCTAATCCTATTATGAGTTTCTAGGTGTTCTGTTACCACTTCCTTAATAATGGATTCCAGTATTTTCCCAATAACTGATGTCAGGCTAACTGGCCTACAGTTCCCTGTTTTTTCTCTCCCTCCTTAGAGGGACTGATAAAGACAGATACAAAATATTTGTTTAAAGTCTCTGCCATTTCCTTATTCCCCATTATAATTTCACCTGTATCAACCTCGATGGGACCAACGCTTACGTTAGCTACTCTCTTATTTACAACTCATAAGGAAGGGAAAAAAATAATTTATAAAAATGGCGCAGGATTAAAACTGATTCAATGTCTTAAGGCATGCCAGGAGTGTAAAAAAAGTCAGAAAAACTTTGGGGGCGAAATTGCCACGCGCCAAGTTTGGGGCACATAATTCGAATAAAATGAAATGTTATTGCCCGGCACCAAGGGAAGGAAAGTGATCCGGAATTTGGGGCGGGAGCGCGATGTAAGCGGGGCACTGATGACGTCGCAACATCCCTCTCCTTCTCTTAAAGGGGAGGGCCACTGCAAACTCTGCAGCCACTTCCGTGGCACCCAATTTCGGCCCCAAATTTGAATTAAATATGACAAGAGAAGTCGAGGATAATTTTTTTTTCCATTTTATTGAGAAAAAGAAAAAACTGGGGATGGACTGGAGCCACTGCAAGTAGAATCAGGTGGGAGCATGATAGCTGATGCTATACAGGCTGCAAAAGTGTTAAATAAGTTATTTTGCCTCGGTTTTTACCTAGGATGAGACGGTAACTTATTTGATCTGGAAAGGGAACTGTGGAATGTTGCAGAGGTAGGTTAATGGGCACATTCACATTACTACCCACGTGGTTGCTGAACAGCTGTACAAACTTAAGGTAAATATATCTGAGGCTGGATAAGATGCATCTGAGGATCGTTAAGGAATTAAAGCAGGAAACTGCAGTAAGTCTGGCACAAATCTCCCAGAAATTACTAAATAGTGGAGCGATGCCTGCTAACTGCAGGAAGACAGATGCTACTCTTATTTATTTTAAAAGGTAACAAAAGTGACCCAGGAAATTTCAGATCAATGAGCTTGACAGCCATTGTAGGTAAAGTTATGGATATCCTTGTTAAAGGTAAGATTATTGAGCATCTGGACAGAAACAAAATCTAATTTACTGCTTTTCTTTGAGGGTGTGACAAAAGAACTTTCTGGAGGTAAGGCAGTGGATGTGGTGTACTTGATTTCATTAACGCCATCGATAAAGTTTCTCTGGAAAGGCTGGTACTGAAAATAAAGTATGCGGGGTTCAATGGGAATAGTTCACATTGGATACGTAATTGGTTGGCCAATAAAACCCAGAGGGTGGTGGTACAGGGATTGTCATTAACCTGGGATAATGGAACCAGTGCGGTCAATCTTTTATTTAATATCTTCATAAATGATCCAGGAGTCATAAGCACACATTTGCAGATGGAACAAAGTTAAGGAAGGTGGTAAGTGCTTTGTATGGGAACAAATAATCCATGAAGGGACTATTATTTAAATGGAAGGGAAATCATGTTTGTGGAAAATGAAAGAGATCTGGAGGGTCCTGATTGATAAATTGAAGTTATCCCAATAATGCTCAGTGGTAGTAAGTAAAGCAAATCAGATACTTGGATGCATTAAAAAGTCAATATTGAGCTGAAATAGTGACGACATCCTGCCATTATATAAATAATGGGAATACTGTGTACAGTTCTGGTCACCGCAGTGCAAAAAGGATTTTTCAGCTATTGAAAGGATACAGAAGGCGGCAACCATAATGATAGAAAGAATGGAGGGAATTGATTATGAGCAATTATGTAAATTGGACATGTTCTCAGTAGAAAAGAGAGATGATATAATTGCTGTTTTTAAAGATTCTAAAGATACTAGATAATATGGGCCATGTCTAGTTGTTTCACCTTGTCCAGAACAGTAGAACCAGAGAACACGACCTTCACTTAAAAGGAGACGGTGGAAACCGATAATGTTGATTCATTTCAAAGGCAAATTAGATAAATATCCTTCAGAAAATAATATTTTGGGATACAGTGTATGAGTAATTTGAGAGGCAACATATGGTAAGTGTAGTATGCTTGGAAGGAACAGGTGATTTTGGGTCTATGTTTCCCAAACTTTCAACAAATGGTAGATTTTCCTCACCTAATGTCTGGGTTTGTGGTAGAGTATTGATTGAGATTGATTGCCATGATTAGTCAATAACTCCATTATTGTTAAAACATGTGACTACTAGGATGGAAGAAGGCTAGTTAGATGGATCTTACTCTTTTTTTTGTCTTGTATTTCCTATGTTCCTAAATACGCAGTAACTGAGTCAACAACTAAGGATAGAAGACGTTAATGTAACTAATTGATGTTATACACCAAAAACTCTTCCAGCATTTTCAGTTGTTTGATTTGCTGGATTTTTCTTTTTATTTCCACAGTTTATTAAATATTCATTTGAAGTCCAGAGGTCTACTGAATGCTTTTAGTCTATACAAATAAAACCGAGTATTATTGGATAATTATTTTTTAAAAAACGATAAATTAAAATTCATTGGAATTGAGAATTAACCTCTGTCCATCTTATTTTTTGTGATAAATTACTTGTCAATCCTGTATATTTATGTAACACCCATTGAGTATACAAGATGTAAACTGTTAATATTTTTATGTTCTGTCCCAATTTTGTTACCTTTAGTACAACAACTGAATTATTTTTTTCTCTTCTAGAGTCTGGCCAGATTGAAGGATGGTTTCCAAATTGCAACAGAATTTCACTCTGATCTCTGGGTCAGTCATACATCATTAGTAAGCTCAAACCAGCCTGTCAGCCGCCACTGCTCAGATGTTGGGTCCCAGACAGATATTTCAGGCGATGTGAGTGTAAAATCCATTGTGTTTCAGTAAGAATTACAATGGCAATAAGCAATACAAATCAACCTTATTGAATCTAAATTCATAATCTGCACCATACTCCTCCAGAAATGTTAATACATCATCATGCTAGATGTCTAGGAATCCGAATAATTCTCTGAAATATGATTGCATTTATTGACCTTTGCATTAAACTAAGAGGAATTTAGGAAAAGAGGATCAGGATGAAATGACGTTTGATGCCTTACAGTATATTGTATTCAGCAGAGTGACCAGATTTAAAGCTGACCATTGGTTGAACAGATACACAATAGAAGCACGATACCTGTACTTACAAATGTTATGGCAAAGTATTTTCCTCTGTGCTTGACTAAACCTCTTCTATAAAGCAAAAGAGATGCACTTCTGTGAAGTGGGTTATAATCTTGTGACAAATGCACTGTCGGCATGCCCAATCCAATTGAGTTCTTAATTAGATGGACTTTTTTTGTGATGATGTCAACCTTGCAGACCTTGGTAACTGTTCAATTATTTTGCATAATTTATGCTTTTTTGAAGTAATATTGTAAACTTAGCTGGGGCAGCAGTATGCCACCAGCACTCGTGGAGGGGAAATTCATCCAAGATTTCTATCCATTGGCCATTGTTGAATCTGCATGTGTTAGAACATTAAATAAGGACTGGATCAGATTCAGCTGTGATGCCTCCTGCAGTTCAATGGCCAATTCATGCTCGTTGTTCAGGCTCAAAACGAATACTGGCCACTTATGGGATGTATTGAAGGGTGACTTGAACTGTACCTCAACATAAGTCATCGTCTTTCGGAGGGGAGAACATTGGAATTAAAGCAAAGGGGAAATGGACGTTGCTAGAGGTGATCATTAATCCAAGGTGTTTCAGTTCCCTTCTTTGTTTTCCCCTTTCTCATTTCAACTGTGCATGTCAATTCGTCTCTTTCAGTCCTGGGAACACTTAAATCTCCCAAACCAGTTCCTCACTTATTTCATCAATAGTTGATGTATGACTGAAATGAATTTTTAAAGCAAACATGGAAAAATTGCAAATTGAAAGTTCTTTTCACAAACAGAAAATGGTGGAGCAGGTCAAAGAACATTTGAAAGCTAAAGATAGGATAACAACTTGCATTAATATAACACTTTTAACGTAGGAAAACATGTCCGAATGTGCTTCACAGAAGTGTAATCAGACAAAAATTGACATCAAGCCATAGGAGGAGATATTGGATGGGGTGACTAATAGATTGTACAGAGGTAGGTTTTAAGGAGGGCCGTAAAGGAGGGGAAAGAGGAGAGGCGAGAGATTTAAGGAGGGAATTCCAGAGTTTATATGGCTAAGCACACTGCCACCAATGGTGGATCAACAAGAGTTGGAAAGTAAGAGACCAGAGTTGGAAAAACACAGAATTCTAGAGGGTTGTAGGGCTGGAAGCGGTTACAGAGATAAGGAGGGGCAAGGGCATGAAAGAATTTGAACTCGAGGATGAGAATTTTAAATTGGAAATGTTGCTGTACCGAGAGCCAGTATAGGTTAACAAGCACAGGGATGATGGGTGAGCGGGACTTTGTGTGGGTTAGGATACGAGCAGCAGTTTTTTGGATGAACTGAAGTTTATGGAGATTGTAGGATGGAAGGCCAGCCAGGACAGCATTGGACTGGTTGAATCCGGAGGTGACAAAGGCATGGATGAGGGTTTTGGCAGCAGGTGGGCTGAGGCAGTAGCGGAGATGGGCAGTGGTACGAAGGTAGAAGTAGACGGTCTTTGTGATGGAGAGGATACAGGATTGGAAGCTCAGAAATCAAATCAGCACCAAGGTTGCAAACAATTGGCTTCGAACTTAGATCATGCCCGAGATGACTGTACGAGTGGCTAGTGGGGCCGAAGATGATAACTTTGGCCTTCCGAATCATGAACTGGAGGGAATTGTGGCTCATACAGGACTGGACATCAGACAAGCAGGCTGACAACACTAGGGTTGACCGAAATGGGGGAGCGGTAGAGACAGTTGTTGTCAGCATATGTGTGAAACCTGATGCCATGTCCTGGATGATGTCACTGAGATGGAGCAGGTAGATGAAGAAGAGGAGGGAGCCAAGAATATATCCTTGGGGGGACTCCAGAGATAATGGTGTGGGGGTAGGATGAGAAGCCATTGTTGGGAGTTTTTGTGGCCATGATTGGATAGGTAAGAATGGAACTAAGCAAGGGTGGTTCCACCGAGCTGGGCAACAGAGGAAAGTTGTTGGAGGATGTGGTCAACCATATCAAAGGCTGCTTAGAGGTCAAGGAAGACAACGAGGATTAATGCACCATGGTCATATTCACAGAGGATGTTATTTGTGACTTTGATTTGGGCTGTTTCAGTGCGGTGGCAAAACATTTTGGGTGGAAACTTTCTGTTGTGTTCTGCAATTTTCCCAATTTGAATTACTTAATTTATGCATGTTAAATAGTTGATATTCAATGACTGAAGAAACAATGTAAAAGGCGGTTAATCTGACATTTTATATATTTTGGTCGTCTAGCATTGTGGTTCAGCTGAGAAGAAAGCAGGCATTCCATTCAAGTTTTAACCATGGCAGTTTTGAATCGGCCCCGAGGAACCATGAAAAGCAGCTAGCAGTGACCCCTTCTGATTTGACCTATTCTTTAAAACTGGTGTAGTCTTTTAAACGCATTGCATGATTTATAAACCAGAATCAATTTAAGTGTAATATTTTCATAATGGTGAGACTAGGAGCTGTGGAGGAGCAAAGGGATTTATGTGTCCCTGTACACACATCTCTATAAGCTGGTGCACAGGTACAAAAAATAATGAAAAGGGCTAATGGAATGTTGGCCTTTATCTCAAGGGGGTTGGAATTCAAAAGTGAGAAAGTGATGCTGCAGTTATATAGAGCTTTTGGTCAGACCTCTTCTGGAGTACAATGTTCAGTTTTGGGCACCAAACCTCAGTTAAGATATATTTGCATTGGAAGAGGTAAAGCGTAGATTCACCAGAATTTTACCAGGGCTTAAAGGGTTAAATTATAAAAACAGGTTGCATAAATTTGGCTTGTATTCCCTTGAGTTGAGGGATTATATAATTGAGGTGTTTAAAATAATAAAGCAATTTAATACAGTAGATACAGAGAAACAATTTCTTCCATTGGGGAATCCAGAACAAAAGGTCATAATCTTAAAATTCGAACAGGGCTATTTAGGAGTGAACTCGGGAAACACTTTTTACGCAGAGCATAGTGGGAATCTAGATCTTGCTCCCCTTAAAAGGCTGTGGTTACTGGGTCAATTCAAATTTTCAAGTCTGAGATCGATAGATTTTTGTTGTGTAATGGTATCAAGGAATGTGAATCAATGGTGGATAAATGGAGTTGCCAATCAGTCATGACCTAACAGGCTTGAGGGCTGAATGGCCTACTCCTGTTTCTACGTACCTTGTTGATTTCAGTTAACAAGAACATTTTTTCAGTGTTTTAATAGTACAATGTAAAATTAAAGATGAACTACGTAGCTTAAAAAGTAAATGTAAGACAAAATAATTTCCTGTACAAATAGTAATGCAATACTGTTGGCTTCCAGTGTGTAGTTGTACTTGACGCTAGAGCTATATTTTTAACCCATTTTGTATTTTTATTCAGTTTGTTTCCAGCAATAATGCTAAACTGGCTGAGAAAGTGAGACTTAGCCTGCAATATGAAGAATCAAAGAGAAGGTCAGTGCTAAGCGAGCTTCATAGTTATTTTCTTCATGCAATTTGAGACTGATAATAATTTGTCTACAAACTTCTTACTGCTACAATAAATAGTATATCCTTCCTTAAATATGGAGACCAAAACTGTACGCAGTGTTCTAGATGTGGCCTCACCAATATCTTGTACATTTGTAGCAGGACTTCTCTGCTTTTATACTCTATTCCCCCTTGCAATAAAGGCCCAACATTCCATTTGCCTTCCTAATTACTTGCTGTACCTGCATACTAACTTTTTGTGTTTCATGCATGAGGACTCCCCAGGTCCCTCTGTACTGCAGTACTGTGCAATTTTTCTCCACTTAAATTATAATTTGCTTTTCTATTTGTTCTGCCAAAGTGGATAATGTCACATTTTCCCATATTATACTCCATCCGTCAAATTTTTGTCCACTCACTTAGCCTGTCTATATCCCTTTGCAGATTGTTTGTGTCCTCCTCACAATTTGCTTTCCCATCTATCTTTGTATCATCAGCAAACTTGGCTACATTACACTCGGTCCCTTTATCCAAGTCATTAATATAGATTGTAAATAGTTGAGGACCCAGCATCTATCCCTGCGGCACCCCACTAATCACTGTTTGCCAGCCGGAAAATGACCCATTTATCCCAACTCTCTGTTTTCTGTTACTTAGCTAATCCTCTATCCATGCTATTATATTACCCTCAACCCCGTGAACTTTTATCTTGTGCAGTAACCTTTTATGTGGCACCTTATCAAATGCCTTCTGGAAGTCCAAATACACCACATCCACTGATTTCCCCCATAACCGTTCTGCTCGTTACATCCAGCAAATTTTTCAAACATGATTTCCCTTTCATAAAACCATGCTGACTCTGCTTGATTGAATTATGCTTTTCCAAATGTCCCACTACTGCTTCCTTAATAAAGGACTCCAGCATTTTCCCAACGACAGATGTTAGGCTAACTGGTCTATAGTTTCCTGCTTTTTATGGACCAGTTAGCCTAACATCTGTCCCTATGAAAAAGAAAGGCGGGTGGGTTTTCTTCTTGTAGAAAAATGGAAACTAAACCATAGTGATTATTTCCGCCATTTGGTGGGCTGGGAGAGGGGTTTGGAACACACACCTGTGCTAATTTATGAGCATCCAGAGATTGAATTCCAGTTGTTAGAAACTTAACAACATAGAAAATAGATGTAGGAGTAGGCCATTCGGCCCTTCAATAAAATCATGGCTGATCATTCCTTCAGTACCCCTTTCCTGCTTTCTCTCCATACCCCTTGATCCCCTTAGCCGTAAGGGCCATATCGACCTCCCTCTTGAATATATCCAATGATCTGGCATCAGCAACTCTCTGCGGCAGGGAATTCCATAGGTTAACAACTCTCTGAATGAAGAAGTTTCTCCTCATCTCGGTCCTAAATGGCCTACCCCTTATCCTAAGACTATGTCCCCTGGTTCTGGACTTCCCCAACATCGGGAACATTCTTCCCGCATCTAATCTGTCCAGTCCTGTCAGAATCTTTTATGTTTCTATGAGATCCCCTCTCATTCTTCTAAACTCCAGTGAATAAATGCCCAATTGATCCAGTCTCTCCTCATATGACAGTCCAGCCATCCCTGGAATCAGTCTGGTGAACCTTCGCTGCACTCCCTCAATAGCAAGAACGTCCTTCCTCAGATTAGGAAACCAAAACTGTACACAATATTCCAGGTGGGGCCTCACCAAGGCCCTGTACAACTGCAGTAAGACCTCCCTGCTCCAATACTCAAATCCCCTCGCTATGAAGGCCAACATACCATTTGCCTTCTTCACTGCCTGCTGTACCTGCATGCCCACTTTCAGTGACTGATGAACCCTGACACCTAGGTCCCGTTGCACCTACCCTTTTCCTAATCTGCCGCCATCCAAATAATATTCTACCTTTGTGTTTTTGCTCCCAAAATGGATAACCTCACATTTATCCACATTATACTGCATCTGCCATGCATTTGCCCATTCACCTAACCTGTCCAAGTCACCCTATAGCCTCTTGGCGTCCTCCTCACAGCTCACACCGCCATCCAGTTTAGTGTCATCCACAAACTTGGAGATATTACACTCAATTCCTTCATCTAAATCATTAATGTATATTGTAAAGAGCTAGTGTCCCAGCACTGAGCCCTGCGGCACTCCACTAGTCACTGCCTGCCATTCTGAAAAGGACCCTTTTATCCCAACTCTCTGCTTCCTGTCTGCCAAACAGTTCTCTATCCACGTCAGTACATTACCCCCAATACCATGCGCTTTGATTTTGCACACCAATCCCTTTTGTGGGACCTTGTCAAAAGCCTTTTGAAAGTCCAAATACACCCCATCCACTGGTTCTCCCTTGTCCACTCTACTAGTTATATCCTCAAAAAATTCCAGAAGATTCGTCAAGCATGATTTCCTTTTCATAAATCCATGCTGACTTGGTCCAATCCTGTCACTGCTTTCCAAATGTGCTGTTATTTCATCCTTAACGATTGATTCCAACATTTTCCCACTACTGATGTCAGGCTAACCGGTCTATAATTACCTGTTTTCTCTCTCCCTCCCTTTCTTAAAAAGTGGTGTTACATTCGCTACCCTCCAGTCCATAGGGACTGATCCAGAGTCAATAGACTGTTGGATGCATTGGTGATCATTTTCCACTATTTCTAGGGCCACTTCCTTAAGTACTCTGGGATGCAGACTATCAGGCCCCGGGAATTTATCAGCCTTCAATCCCATCAATTTCCCTAACACAATTTCCCGCCTAATAAGGATATCCTTCAGTTCCTCCTTCTCACTAGACCTACTGTCCCCTAGTACAATTGGAAGGTTATTTGTGTCTTCCTTCGTGAAGACAGAACCAAAGTATTTGTTCAATTGGTCTGCCATTTCTTTGTTCCCCATTATAACTTCACCTGAATCCGACCGCAAGGTTCCTACGTTTGTCTTCACTAATCTTTTTCTCTTCACATATTTATAGAAGCTTTTGCAGTCAGTTTTTTTTGTTCCCTGCAAGCTTCCTCTCGTACTCTATTTTCCCCCTCTTAATTAGTCTTCCTCTATTGAATTCTAAATTTCTCCCAGTCATCAGATTTGTTGCTTTTTCTAGCCAAATTATATGCCTCTTCCTTGGCTTTAACACTATCCTTAATTTCCCTTGTTAGCCATGTTCTGTGATAGAATACATTTTATCAACTCCCTGAAATGTTAATCTATTGCAACAGTTGTTGAAGCAGTTAGCCATAATGGGCAAAGTGACATCCAAGGTCCAGGAGGGCAATGTTTTGACTTTGTGCAATTGTGTAAAGGGGTGATAATGAATCGGCAGCCCATTTTCCAACACTCCCGATTTTTATTTCCATTGAAGTCAATGAAAATAAAAATCAGGAAAATGTAAAACGGGATATTGATTTGGTATCACCCATTTTAAATTAGCTCAGTCAAAATTACCCACATGTTTTTAAAATAAATTTGCCAAAATGAATAAATTTAAATTGACATCATGTAAATCGGTCTCGGTTCACAAACAATTTTGCAGCTTATCTTTGGCTGATTTATCTAAATTTGTCAGTTAAGCACAGGAATGTGTCCGGTAACTGATACAATTCTGGATTCATTCTTGAAATTGGGCCTTGTTTGTTACAAATCAGCTTGTCAGCTTCATAATCCCTAGCTTCAGATAGAAAGATGTTACAAGGAATTTTCCATAGTTGTAAGTTCAGTATGGTTATGTAGGCTTTCAGCCATGACTAGTTTTGTAAAATTATTAACAACTCTACAAATGTTAATTTTTCACCCCAGAGTTAAATGTGAAATTATGTCCGTATCTAGCAATTGTATGTTCTTGCCCTTTTCTGGTCAAATTTGAACAGTAGGCTACAGGACTATCGCCGGGATCATAACTGTACGATGATTATCTGCCATTTTGTTTTTTCCAGTAATCAGTGATTTTTGTTTTATTGACAGGATTTCAAATATCAAGATTGAACTGTCTAAGCTTACCAGCGAGGCATGGCCTGGTGTATTGGATGCAGAACGAGATAGGCTGATACTGATTAATGAAAAAGAAGAACTGTTAAAGGAACTGCAGTTTATAAACCCTCGTAAATGGGCACACAGTGAGGTAGAGCGCCTGGAGATGGAAAGGAAGCGATTGGCAGAAGACCTTCAGGCAGCAAGGGACACACAAAGCAAAGCACTGACAGAAAGGTTTGTGACTCACCTTATTGAGATAGTTGCAGTGTTGTAAACAACTGCTGAAAAGATACATTTTATAATTTATGGATATGCAAGAAAAATAATTAGTATTTGTGTATTGCAAGGGGAAATTGACTTGATCTCAGTACAGTAAGTACAGGAAAATTTGGCAATGGTAGAAACAAGTTGATGACATATCTTGAATTACCCAAGAACTGTTGCTGTGTTATTTGTCAATAATGAGGACCCATTACTTGCAATCCTTTAAAGATGACCACGAGGAATCCATTTAAAGCAAAGCTTTTCCAGTTTTGGCATATAAATGGCCATTGTTTTGGATTATTATTATTCTGATAGTCCCAGAATAAGGGGTTGTCCATTTAAAATAGAAATGAAAGGAATTTCTTCTCTGAGTGTTGTGAATCTTTGGAATTCTCTAACCCCCAGAGAGCTGTGGAGGTTGGGTTATTGAATATATTTAAGGTGGAAATAGATGGATTTTTAAGAGATAAGGGGGTCAAAGGTTATGGGGAGAGGGCAGGGAAGTGGAGTTGAGGCCAAGATCAGATCAGCCATGATCTTCTTGAATGGCGGAGCAGGCTCGAGGTGCCAGATGGCCTCCTACTGCTCCTATTTCTTATGTTCTTATCTTTAATATCTGGCAAAATAAAGCTGTTATTTACTTTGAGAATGTATTTGCACTGTTTAACATTATAATACTGAGAGGTGATTATGGAGCCAGAAATATGATAATATAGCTCCAAAACTCATTGATTAAGGAGTTGAAAACGGAAGAGAACTGGATAAGAATACCTGTACCAGCATGGACCTGTTGGACCGGATGGCCTGTGTGTGTGCTGTAATTACTATGTAATATATTCATTCTTGTTTGTACATGAGCTATAAACTAATTATTTTTTGTCTGTGTTTTTGTAAATGCTTTGTAAGAATTTGGTTTAATGTAGTAATTTACAGTAAATGCTTGCACATCAATCTGCTGTTAATGGAGGAAAATAATTTTTTACTGCTTTCTTACTTGGTGATAATAGTATGTGTTCTACAGATTAAAGATGCATAGCAGGAGAAACAACTTGTTGAGGGAGTTAGAAGAAGCAACACGCTTAGCCTCAACATTGCACTCACAACTACAAAGGTGAGTTATTTTGTGACTGTTCGGACAGGTTAATTGTTGAAATAATGTGGGTGTTGAAGAATCTTGCCAAGTATAGTTCATGCATTTACTTTTTAAGATTCTGTGTTTGGCTAGTTCTTTTATAAGTTAATTGGATCTATGCTCTTAGCATTTTCATATAACATTTTAGGGGTAATTGTTATATAGTCCATATATTGTTATATAGTAAAATGAGCAAAATGCTTGTTTCCCACGTGCTCTTATTTTAATTCAGTAAAAATTGTTTTGTATTTTTGCAGTTAGTCAAAATTACTGTATTGCAATATTTCACATCAATAATTGTATTATTTGTTTTAGCCTCTCAACCAGCACACTTTCACTTTCATCTGGTAGCAGCAAAGGGTCATTGACATCCAGCCGTGGATCTCTTGCTGCGTCCAGCCTAGGATCTTCAAGCTCTGTTAGCTTTACTGACCTGTACTATGATCATCCGGAACAGACAGTAGACTTCGACTACCAGTATAAACTAGATATCTTGCTTCAAGAGGGCACGACAGGCAGTAGACCTGCAGGCTCCATAACCACCATTCATGAAAACGAAGTGGTCAATTCTTGTAATGGTTCCTCTTACATAGACACTTGTGGAACCTCAAGCAAGATTCACACACGGAGATCTTTGTCTGAAACTCCCAAGTCTCTGACTTCGTTGTCACCGAGGTCTTCCTTATCCTCTTTATCTCCACCTAGTTCTCCTGTGGTTATAGACACTCACTTTTTGGTATCTTCGGGGGAATCCCTTTTAAACCATGCCAGCACAAACTTTGAAGATACAGAACTGCCTGTTAATATTGCTAACTTTGGTTTACACACTGAAGATGATGACCAGATTCCTTCACGATCTATACCACCAGATAAGGTTTTGTCGCCCTGCTTAAACTTGGAATCCAAGAACCTATCTGAAACTGGACCTTTTAGCAATTCACCAAAAGTACTGAGTAAAGAGTCTGGGATTTCTACGAAAACTGATGAAAGAATAGAAGGTAAGGCATATGACCTAATTTAAATAAGTACCATGTCAGTTGAACTTTTAAGTGAGGTTCAAATGTTTGGCTACCAAATGTACATTTTTTGGAATGATTTATTCTGCACTGTTTGTTATCTGCAGCACAGTTTTTTTTTAAAGTGAATGGTTTTTGATATATTGCTACAAGCAGACAAGTGTAAAAAAAATTCAGCAGCCATTTCTTGTAAGCAATCACACATGCCAAGTAGTTTGGCAGGTCTCATGACAGCAATCCAGTTTATCCCCCACTGTTGATGTGATGCAAAGAACTCAGACTGAGAGATTACATATTTGGGTGGAAACCAAGTATTTATTGGTTTGGTACATGAAGAATACTTGGCTCAGCACTAATTAAAAATCAATTTGAGGCTTGTATCATGTTCCAAAATAATAAGGGGTCTGAATTTTCCATTTTTGTCTGAATATGCTGAAGATGTTGTGATATTTCAAAGCTTGATATAATTGAATCCATAAACTTATTTCCAGTTGGCTACAGAATATTAAGTTTGCTTCGTAAATTTAAAATTGGGATCCCGTTGTAAATGATACTGTGAACTATTACCATACGTAACAGCAATTCATCAATTATTTTGAACGTTTGTGCCCACAGCACAGTTAGTTGCATATTGTATTTGTTTCATGCAAGATTTTACTCCTATCAGGATGCTGCCCATGGGATTCTCCTATCCTCACATGATATAATGGTCACACCCTGCCTTGAGGACATCAATTGTTTTTTCTTCTCAAGATGGAAAACTATCCTCCTGCATTCTGCAATGTTTTCCTTGCATTGTGCACTATTTCAGGGAATTTTTCCCCCATCTTGTTTTGAAATCTATGACTGGATTTTCGGTTCTGCTCATTTTGGGACGATAATGGTGGCAGGGTGGTAAAGTTTGCGCCCTGGAACAGTTTGCGCCTCAGTCAGCAAAATTCATCAGCTGGGCCTTGAATGGGGCGGAGCACTAAGGGAGGCGTTGCACTCCTTTCTTTATGGCGCTAGGCCGGAAAAATCCCAAGCTAAACAGCCGGCCTCGGAGCGCTGTCAAAAGAGGCCTCAGGGAAATTAAAAAATCTGGGGGGAAAAAGCACCAAAAACATTCCCAATAAATAATTCGTGTCACCATAACATAAATCGCAAAAAAATAAATAAAAAACACGCTTACCTGAGGTCGACATTACTTACCTCACTGCAGCCGCTACGGCTCAGACCGCTAGCTTTCACAAGCGGTTCAAACAAGACGCTCTACGGAGCGCTATGGATCGGGTAGCCAAAGATCAAGCCGGTGTCACCTCTTGCGGGCGGTAATGCTATGCACCCCATTGAAACCGGCACTAAAAGCTGGCTGCCCGCCCGGAAATGCTGATTGCTGCCCCTCCGGGGTGCCAACAGGGATGGCAGAAGACCAAAAATCCAGCCCCTAGTGTCGTTGGGCCTTTTTTAAAAACTTGATCATCTTATTTCTGTTGAATCTTTGTCAAATAAACAGTACAATCACTGATGAAACAGATTGATCAAATCAAATAATCTAGTGATTGCAGGCTTTTAAAATTGCCGATGATTGTTACCATTCATTGAAGTGCCTCCTCCAGGCAGAATATAGCATTCTGCTGATTTCAGTGGGTCTGTCATCGTACACCACTACAAATCTTTCACACAGCATAGCCCAGGACCATTCGAGGTACAACATGATGTTAAAGCTACATCAGGTGAGCTTCACAGTGGCTGAGAAATCTTTGTTCTGTTTTGGAGTCAGAGCTCTTTCTCCGATTCTGTGATTGGTAGGGTGTCATGCCTCAGGGCTTTAACAGTTAATTCCTTGGAACTTTATGCTCCTCCCCTCTCCCATTCCTCCCTCAATTCATTTCCTGCTGTTTCTGCTGGATGTTATCGTGCTCTGTGTCTTGATTACAGTGAAGTGGATGTTGTATCTGGCATATTGTGAGTGGCATAGTCCTATTTCTGTCAGTTAACCTTTTTCTTTTGCTTCTGATTGTGCTGGCGGTTTGGCACACTGGAGATTACTCATGTCCTTGAGGTTGCCTGGCAGAGGAATACTGGCAGGACTTAACTACCTGCTTGGCTGAGTCCCAGTATGATCCATCCCTCGGACTGACTTTTCATTTGGGACGTGGACGAAGCTGGTAAAGCCACATTTATTGCTCATCCTTGTTGCCTTGAGAAGGTGATGATGGGCCTTCTCCTAGAATCTCCTAGATTGCGTAAAATCATTTGGTGATTGTGCTCTGACAATTGTACTGGTTAGGGAATTGACGGCAACGATGAAGGAACGATGGAATATGTCCAAGTCAGAATGATATGTGACTTTTGATGGGAACTTGAGAGGTAATATTGGAAGTGATGGTGTTCTTATGAAATTTCTGTTCTTGTCATTCTCGGTTGTAGAAGTCGCAGGATAGAGAAGTGCTGTCAAAATAACCTTGATTTGCTGCAGTGCATCCTACCGATTCTATAGCCATAGTGCACCAGTGATGAAGGGGTGGTTAATGAGCACAGTAGCAGAGGCATCAAATGCACTGTTAAGTTCCATGAGTGTTGGTATGACGGCACCAGTCCAGACAATTGTTGAATATTCCATCATATTCCTGACTTGAACCTTGTAGATGGTGAATGGAGCTGAATAATGTGAAATCATCAGCTGATAGTTCCACTAATTAAACAGCTGATGATGGTTGTGATCATAAAATGGTAACAGCACGGAAGCAGGCCATTCGGCCTGTCGAGTCATTGCCGCCTCTATGCAAGAGCACCTCAGCTCGTCCCCCGCCCTTTCTCCGTAGCATTGCAAATGTTTTTCTTTCAGGTACTTATCCAACTCCCTTTTGAAAGCTGTGATTGAGTCTGCCTCCACCATCCTTTCTGGCAGTGCACTCCAGATCCTAACCACTCGCTGTGTAAAAAAGTTTTTTCTTGTTTCGCCTTTGGTTCTTTTGACAATCACCTTAAATCTGTGTCCTTTGGTTCTTGACCCTTCTGCCAATGGGAACAGTTTCTCTCTATCGTCTCTGTCCAGACTCCTCATGATTTTGAACACATCTACCAAATCTGCTCTCAATCTTCTCTGCTCTAAGGAGAACAACCTCAGCTTCTCCAGTCTATCCACATAACTGAAGTCCCTCATCCGTGTAATCATCGTTTTAAATCTTTTCTGCACCCTCTAAGGCCGTCACATCTTTCCTAAAGTGCAGTACCTAGAACTGGACACAATATTCCAGTTGAGGCCGAACCAGTGTTTTATACAGGTTCATCATAATATTCACACTTTTGCCCTCTATGTCTCTATTCATGAAGCCCAGGAACCCGTAAGCTTTTGTAACTGCTTTCTCAACCTGCCCTGCCACCTTCAACGATTTGTGCACATATACCCTTGTGTCTCTCTGTTCATGCACCCACTTTAGAATTGCACCCTTTCGTTTATATTTCCTCTTCATTCTTTCTACCAAAATATATCACTTCGCACTTTTCTGCATTAACTTTCATCTACCACATGTCCGTCCATTCCACCAGCCTGTTTATGTCCTCTTGAAGTCTATCACTATCTTCCTCATTGTTTATTATACTTCTAAGTTTTGAATCATCTGCAAATTTTGAAATTATGCTCTGTACACCCACATTCAAGTCATTAATATATATCAAGAAAAGCAGTGGCTCTAGTACCGACGTCTGGGGAACACCACTATACTTTCCTCCAGTCCGAAAAACAACCGTTCACCACTAATCTCTGTTTCCAATTTCGTATCCATGCTGCTCTGTCCCCTTCACTCCATGGGGTTTAACTTTGCTGGCAAGCCGAACGCCCCCTGGAAATCCATGTACACCACGTCACCCACACTGTCCTCATCAACCCTCTCTCTTACCTCATCAAAAAACTCGAATCAAGTTGGTTAAACAAGATTTGCCTTCAACAAATCCGTGCTGGCTTTCCTTAAATAATCCACACTTGTTAATTTTGTCCCTGATTATTGTTTCTAAAAGCTTCCCCACTACCGAGGTCAAACTGACTGGCCTGAAGCAGCAGTGTTTATCTTTACACCCTTTTTTGAATAAGGAAGTAACATTTGCAATTCTCCAGATCTCTGACACTACTCCTGTTTCTAAGGAGGATTGGAACATTATGGTCAGTATCTCTGCAATTTCTTCCTTCACTTCCCTTGGATGTATCCCATCCGGTCCTGGTGACTTATATATTCAAGTACAGTCAGCCTTCTTAGTACCTCGCCTTTATCAATTTTTTTTCCCATTCAGTATCTTCTTTACCATCTCCTTCACTATGTCTGTGGCAGCATCTTCCTTGGTGAAGAGAGATGCAAAGTATTCATATAGTACTTCAGCCAAGCTCTCTGCCTCCATGCATAGGTCTCCTTTTTAGTCCCTAATCGGCCCCACCCCTCCTCTTACTACCCGTTTACTATTTAAATGCCCGTAGAAGACTTTTGGATTACCTTTTATGTTGGCTGCCATTCTATTCTCATACCCTCTCTTTGCCCCTCTTATTTACTTTTTCACTTCTCCTCTGACCTTTCTATATTGAGCCTGATTCTCAGATGTATTCTCAACCTCACATCTGTCATACGCGTTCTTTTAGCTCTTCATCTTGCTCTCTATCTCTTTCGTCATCCAGGGAGCTCTGACTTTAGTTGCCCTACCTTTCCCCCTAGTGGGAATGTACCTCTATTGTACCCGAACTATTTCCTCTTTAAAGGCAGCCCATTGTTCCACTGCATTTTTGCCTGTGAATTTTGATTTGCCCGGGCCAGATCCGTTCTCATCCCACTGAAATTGACCTTCCTCTAATTAAGTATTTTTACTCTAGATTGCTCCCTGTCCTTTTTCATAGCTAATCTAAACCTTGTGATACATAAGAAATAAGAGCAGGAGTAGACCATTTGGCCCCTCTAGCCTGCTCACCATTCAATGAGATCATGGATGATCTCTTTTTCCTAAATATTCGCCGATTGACACTTGCTCCACTTGACCTACCTCATTCCCAAGAACCAGTTCCAGCAATGCCTCCTTCCTCTTTGGGCCAGGAACATACTGATCAAGAAAGTTCTCCTGAACACACTTCAGAAATTCTTCCCTCTCTCTGCCCTTTACACTATTGCTACTTCTTCTTAGGCACTCCCTCGGAATCGAGGATGACTTGCTTCCACATTAATGAGTTCTCGGGTGACTGAAGAGTCCAATGCGGGACCTACAGTCTCTCTCACAGGTGGGGCAGACGGTGGTTGGAGGGACGGGTGGGTGGGGTGCTTGGGTTATCATGCGCTCCTTCCGTTATTTCCGCTTGGCTTCCGCGTGCTCCTGGCGGAAAAACTTGGTGTTCGGCGCCTTCCTGGATGCTTCTCTTCCATTTTGAGCGGTCTTGGGCCAGGGATTCCCAGGTGTCGGTGGGGACGTTGCACTTTTTCAAGGAGGCTTTGAGGGTGTCCTTGAAGCATTTCCTCTGCCCTCCTGGGGCTCGCTTGCCATGTCGGAGCTCTGAGTAGAGCGTCTGTTTTGGGAGCCCAGTATCGGGCATGCGGACGATATGGCCCATCCATCGGAACTGATCGAGGGTGGTCAATGCTTCGATGCTAGGGATGTTGGCCTGAGTGAGAACACTGACGTTGGTACGCCTATCCTGCCAATGGAATTGCAATCCCTCGGAATCGAGGATGACTTGCTTCCACAGGTCCTGGTCTTCAAACACCCTCTTCCGAAGGCTGCACTGGCACACTGAAGGCGGTGTTGGACTTGGTCATCGACGTCTGCCCTTGTTGATAGTAGGCTCCTGAGGTATGGAAAATGGTGCACGTTGTCCAAGACCTCATCATGGATCTTGATAATCGAGGGGCAGTACTGTGTGGCAGGGGCAGGTTGGTAGAGGACCTTTGTCTTACGGATGTTTAGTGTAAGGCCCATACTCTCGTACGCTTCTGTGAAGGTATTGACGATGGTTTGGAGTTTGACCTCCGAATGTGCACAAGCACAAGCTTCGTCTGCGTACTGTAATTCAATGACAGAGGATGACCCTGGATCTGGACTGGAGGCGACAGAAGTTGAACAGTTTCCCATTTGTTCTGTAGATTAGTTTCACTCCAGCGGGGAGCTTATTGAGGGTGAGATGGAGCATTGCAGCAAGGAAGATCGAGAAAAACATTAGTGTGATGACACAGCCTTGCTTGGCCCCGGTCCGCACGTGTATTGGGTCTGTGGTGGATCCGTTGGTCAGGATCACTGTTTGCATGTTATCGTGAAGCAGGTGGAGGATCGTGACAAACCTTCGAGGGCAGCCAAATGTGAGGAAGACACTCCATAATCTCTCCTGGTTGACAGTGTCTAAGGCCTTTTTGAGATCAAAGACGGCCATGTACAGAGGCTGAAGGTGCTCCCAGCATTTTTCTTGAATTTGGCGCGCGGTGAAGATCATGTCCATTGTGCCCCTTAGTGGGCGGAATCCACATTGTGACTCTGGGAGGAACTCTTCAGCCACTGGGAGAAGGCGATTGAGGAGGATTCTTGCAATGACTTTCCCTATGGGAGAAAGCAGGGAAACTCCCCTGTAATTGCCGCAATCGGACTTGTCACCTTTCTTGAAGCTGGTCACATTTACAGCGTCTCCGAGATCCCCTGGCATGCTATCCTCCTTTCAAATAAGAGAAATGAGTTCATGGATTCACGCCAATGGTGCTTCTCCGCCATGCTTTAGTGCTTCAGTGGGGATTCCATCTGCTCCTGAGGCCTTGTTGTTTTTCAGTTGTCGGATGGCCTTTTCAACCTCATGCCGGGCTAGGGATTGTGCTGAGATGGTGGAGGGTAGCATGCTGCGGGATGGAGTCGAGGACACTGGCATCAAAGACCGTCTCGGTTAAGGGGATCTTTGAAGTTCTCCTTCCAGCTGGAACTGGAGTACCTTTCTATTCTTGGCCCTTAGGGGGGAGGACCTTGGATGCTTGGGCCGTAGGTGGTCTTGACTGCGCTAACGAATCCACGCATGTTGTAGTTGTCAGCTAGTTGCTGGATCTCCTATGCTTTTTCCACCCATCATTTGTTCTTTAGGTCGCGAGTTTTATGTTGGACCTCGGCCTTCAGACGTCGCTAGAGCTGCTTTCTTGCTCTCGAGTTGTGTTGCACTTTCCAGTTCAAGAATGCCTTGCGCTTACGGCTTATTAGCTCCTGCATCTCCTGGTCGTTCTCATCGAACCAGTGTTGATGTTTCCTGGTGGAGTGACCAAGCGTCTCTTCACAGGTGCTAATTATGGAGGCCTTGAGGGCAGACCAAGCACTGTGGACACTCTGCGTCTCTGGTTCATTGGAAGTCGTCAGGTTGGTTGTAAGGCGTTGGCTGAATAAGGCTTTCCTAGCAGGGTCATTGAGTGCTCCAGTGTTGATTTTCCTGCGGCAGCGTTTCTGTTGCCGCTGCTGTTTTGGGGCTATATTGATGGAAATGGCAAAGTGGATTAGGTGGTGGTCCATCCAGTCGTCAGCTCCTGTCATGGCGCGGGTGACGCGGACGTCCTTGCGGTCCCTTGCTCGGACGATGACGTCCAGCAGATGCCGGTGCTTGGGGCGAGGATGTTGCCATGAGGCCTAGTATTTGTCTCTCTGACGGAATAAGGTTATGAAAGACCATGCTCTAAGCATTTCATCAGGAGGAGGGTACCGTTGGAGTTCTGTGTGCAGATCTGGTAACCACATTACAGGAAAGATGTGATAGCACCGGAACGGGTGCAGAGGAGATTCACAAGAATGTTGCTTGGACTGGAGATTTCTGGCTATGAGGAAAGATTGGAGATGCTGGGTCTGTTTTCTTTGGAACAGAGGAGGCTGAGGGGAGACCAGATTGAGGTGTATAAAATTATGAGGGGCCTGGATAGAGTGGATAGGAAGGACCTGTTTCCTTTGGCAGACGGGGGGCATAGATATGAAGTAATTGGGGGGAGGTATAGAGGAGATATGAGGGGAAATTTCTTTACCCAGAGGGTGGTGGCGGTCTGGAACTCACTGCCTGAAAGGATGGTGGAGGTAGAAAGCCTCACCACGTTTAAAAAAATACTTGGATGTGCACTTAAAGTGCCGTAACTGATAGCGCTACGAACCAAGAGCTGGAAAATGGGATTAGGCTGGATAGCTCTTGGCTGGCCGACGAGGACACGATGGGCCGAAATGGCCTCCTTCTGAGCTGTGAATGTTTAATTCTATGACGGTAACATTTGCTGAACAATAGAGGAGATACTATCCAGGAATACGAGTAGCAGATGGAACCTGTTGCATATAGGTGTGGTTCCCAAAGGAGGTGAAGAAATTACCCTACAGCATGAAATTTGAGACAATGGAAGGAGTGCAGTACTTCCTTGTACTGCATGATAACAGGTACTGCATGATAACAGGTAACCAGGTGAAGGTTTGCTGTTATTGTCTTGGACACGACTATCTTGTAAGAAGCTGTCCAGACCTGTACTATTATAACATTGCTCGGAGCTGCAAGGCAGAAAGCTGTGGGGTGTGTCACAAGGGCCCCACCCGCTCTTGAGTGTGAGGCTGAAGGAAGCCCCTTGATTGACGAGGAGGTGGGAGAAGGAGCAGAAAGTGTGAGTGGAGTGGCCAGAGGAGCACAGCCAGTGAATGGAATGAAAAAAGAGCGCAGGAAGAGGCAGAAAATTTCAGAGCAGAGAACAGGATGGAGATTATGGAAAACATACTAAGTACATAGAAACATAGAAACATAGAAAATTGTGCAGGAGCAGGCCATTCAGCCCTTCTAGCCTGCACCGCCATTCAGTGAGTTCATGGCTGAACATGAAACTTCAGTACCCACTTCCTGCTTTCTCGCCATAACCCTTGATCCCCCGAGTAGTAAGGACTTCATCTAACTCCCTTTTGAATATATTTAGTGAATTGGCCTCAACTACTTTCTGTGGTAGAGAATTCCACAGGTTCACCACTCTCTGGGTGAAGAAGTTTCTCCTCATCTCGGTCCTAAATGGCTTACCCCTTATCCTCAGACTGTGACCCCTGGTTCTGGACTTCCCCAACATTGGGAACATTCTTTCTGCATCTAACCTGTCTAAACCCGTCAGAATTTTAAACGTTTCTATTAGGTCTCCTCTCATTCTTCTGAACTCCAGTGAATACAAGCCCAGTTGATCCAATCTTTCTTGATAGGTCAGTCCCGCCATCCCGGGAATCAGTCTGGTGAACCTTCGCTGCACTCCCTCAATAGCAAGAATGTCCTTCCTCAAGTTAGGAGACCAAAACTGTACACAATACTCCAGGTGTGGCCTCACCAAGGCCCTGTACAACTGTAGCAACACCTCCCTGCCCCTGTATTCAAATCCCCTCGCTATGAAGGCCAACATGCCATTTGCTTTCTTAACCGCCTGCTGTACCTGCATGCTCACCTTCAATGACTGATGTACCATGACACCCAGGTCTCGTTGCACCTTCCCTTTTCCTAATCTGTCACCATTCAGATAATAGTCTGTCTCTCTGTTTTTACCACCAAAGTGGATAACCTCACATTTATCCACATTATACTTCATCTGCCATGCATTTGCCCACTCACCTAACCTATCCAAGTCACTCTGCAGCCTAATAGCATCCTCCTTCCAGCTCACACTGCCACCCAACTTAGTATCATCCGCAAATTTGGAAAACGATGGAAAACGAAAAGGACAGCGGGGGACAGCATGGGTAAAGGGTAGATTCAAACCATAATACAGCTCTGCTATCCTTAAAGAATCGGGTGTCCGATTGAACATAAGAACATAAGAATTAGGAACAGGAGTAGGCCATCTAGCCTGCTCCGCCATTCAACAAGATCATGGCTGATCTGGCCGTGGACTCAGCTCCACTTACCCGCCCGCTCCCCATAACTCTTAATTCCCTTATTGGTTAAAAATCTATCTATCTGTGATTTGAATACATTCAATGAGCTAGCCTCAACTGCTTCCTTGGGCAGAGAATTCCACAGATTCACAACCGTCTGGGAGAAGAAATTCCTTCTCAACTCGGTTTTAAATTGGCTCCCCTGTATTTTGAGGCTGTGCCCTCTAGTTCTAGTCTCCCCTACCAGTGGAAACAACCTCTCTGCCTCTATCTTGTCTATCCCTTTCATTATTTTAAATGTTTCTATAAGATCACCCCTCATCCTTCTGAACTCCAACGAGTAAAGACCCAGTCTACTCAATCTATCATCATAAGGTAACCCCCTCATGTCCGGTATCAGCCTAGTGAATCGTCTCTGTACCCCCTCCAAAGCTAGTACATCCTTCCTTAAGTAAGGTGATCAAAACTGCACGCAGTACTCCAGGTGCTGCCTTACCAATACCCTGTACAGTTGCCACAGGACCTCCCTGCTTTTGTACTCCATCTCTCTCACAATGAAGGCCAACATTCCATTCGCCTTCCTGATTACCTGCTGCACCTGCAAACTAACTTTGGGATTGGTAGCTCAGTTGGGAGAGCGTTCGACTGAAAATATAAAGTTCCCTGGTTCAATCCCGCGGTTCAGCAATGTCTAATGATTTCGGGGGGCACGGTTTAATGTTTTTTGTTTGCTCCCAAAAGAGTTCATGCACAAGGACCCCCAGGTCCCTCTGCACCGCAGCATGCTGTAATTTCTCCCCATTCAAATAATAATCCCTTTTACTGTTTTTTTTTCCAAGGTGGATGACCTCACATTTTCCGACATTGTATTCCATCTGCCAAACCTTAGCTCATTTGCTTAACCTATCTCAATCTCTTTGCAGCCTCTCTGTGTCCTCTACACAACCTGCTTTCCCACTAATCTTTGTGTCATCTGCAAATTTTGTTACACTACACTCTGTCCCCTCTTCCAGGTCATCTATGTATATTGTGAACAGTTGTGGTCTCGGCACCGATCCCTGTGGCACACCACTAACCACCGATTTCCAACCCGAAAAGAACCCATTTATCCCGACTCTCTGCTTTCTGTTAGCCAGCCAGTTCTCAATCCATGCTAATACATTTCCTCTGACTTTGCGTACCTTTATCTTCTGCAGTAACCTTTTGTGTGGCACCTTATCGAAAGCAATTTGGAAATCTAAATACACCACATCCATCAGTACACCTCTATCCACCATGCTCGTTATATCCTCAAAGAATTTCAGTAAATTAGTTAAACATGAACGTGGTACTGCTAGTCAGAGTAGGAATCGCAGGATAGCTCAGATGAATACGTGGCTTGAGCAGTGGTGCAGCAGGGAGGGATTCAAATTCCTGGGGTATTGGAACCGGTTCTGGAGGAGGTGGGACCAGTACAAACCGGACGGTCTGCACCTGGGCAGGACCGGAACCAATGTCCTGGGGAGGGGTGTTTGCTAGTGCTGTTGGGGAGGAGTTAAACTAATATGGCAGGGTGATGGGAACTAATGCAGGGAGACAGAGGGAAACAAAATGGAGACAGAAGCAAAAGACAGAAAGGAGATGAGTAAAAGTGGAGGGCAGAGAAACCCAAGGCAAAAAACAAAAAGGGCCACTGTACAGCAAAATTCTAAAGGGTCAAAGTGTAATAAAAAGGCAAGCCTGAAATCTTGGTGCTACAATGCGAGGAGTATTCGGAACGCAGGAGAGGGCTCTGAGCTAGTTAGAGTGGGTGAGAGCTCAGATGAACAGGACCCCAAGAAAGAATGCAAAAGGCAGGAGGCAACAGAGCAGAGTAGCACTGGGGATGTGTAAACCACAAGGTGATGGAAAGGGACAATATGTATGAATATAAAGGGGCTGCAGGAGGGGTCAAAACTAAAAATCATGGTTTAAAAACTAGTATTAAAACACTCTACCTAAACGCATGCAGCATTCGAAATAAAGTAAATGAGCTGACGGCACAAATCATTACAAATGGGTATGATTTGGTGGCCATTAAAGAAACGTGGTTGCAGAGTGGCCAAGACTGGGAATTAAACATACAGGGATATCTGACAATTCGGAAAGATAGACAAGAAGGGAAAGGAGGTGAGGCAGGCCTGACCCTGGCCTTGCTTGACCCCCGTCTGCACGTGTATTGGGTCTGGTGATCCGTTGGTCAGGATCACAGCCAGTATATATTCAGATAGTTGTAGTCCCCCATTATCACTACTCTATAGTTCTTGCATCTCTCTGTAATTTCTCTGCAAATTTGCTCCTCATATTTTTCCCACAAGTTGGCGGTCTATAGAATACACCTACTGGTGTAATGGCATCTCTATTATTTCTTAACTCTAGCCATATCGATTCTGTTCTTGACCCCCTCCAAGACTTCTACTCTCTCCAGCACTGTAACATTCTCCTTCACCAATACTGCCACATCACCTCCTATCTTTCCTTTCCTGAACACCCCTAGGCCAAAATTGGTAGTGCCCCTTTTGGGAGCGGTAACCAAGGGGAGGTGAGACTTCCTGCCCCAGGTGCGGAAGTCCTGCCCTGGCAGCAAAATTGGGGTAACCTCACCAGAGAAGACGTGGAGCACAATGTCACGCACTCCACTTCCTCCTAGGGGCGGGACTGCGGAGCTAAGCATGGGAATTTTCTGGCACTACCGTTGGTGGGAGCACAGGACCCTCCACTTCCATTCAAGGAGAGGTCACGCTGCGAATTCTACAATGGGGCAAGGGGCACCAATTCATCACTGGGGAAGGGGTGCCCTAGCAGCAGCCCGGCACAGAAGCAATATCCTCTGTGATGTTGGTTGTGGAAACACTTAGCTCTGTCTATAGGCTGCTGCTTTTGTTATTTAGCATGTAGGTAGCCTTGTATTATAGTAGCTTCGCTAGTTTTGTACTTCATTCTAAGGTATACTCTTCTACACTCTGCTTTGAACCAGGGCTGGTCGCATCTTGCTTGATGGTGATCACGAAGTGAGGGATCTGCTTGACCATTAGCTTAGAGATTACGGTTGTACAGGTTGAACACCTCTTAGCCGGAACTCCCTTATTCGGCACCACCCCTCGTCCAGCACCATTTCTGGCCGCCAGGTGGCTCATGCGCAGAACTCGGCCGGTCAAAATCCTTCCATACCCCGTCTCAGAACATACATTAAAATAAAATATGTACATGGTACTCACCAATATAACCTTTCTCCTTAATGTTGGGCTTTCGGCTGCCTCCGCCTTGTCACCCTGCTGGAACTCATGCAGCCACAGTCCTCGAGGCCGGCCGCTCCTCCCCACAGTGCTCCCTCTGGCAGGGGTTGGACCGGCAGGCTGTTTCCTCAGGCTGGTCGTCCTCCACTCAGCACTCCCTCCGGGGACCGCGCAGACTCTTCGGGGCCCGCTTGGACTGCATCAACACTTTGTGGGCCGCTGGCCTCCTCTTTCCCTTCCGCACGCCCGCCCCCACCCCCCCCCCCCCCCCCCCCCGGGCCAGTGACCTCCCCTCATCTGACAAAACCCCTCGTCCGGCACAGGCCAGGTCCCAAGGGTGCCGGATGAGGGAGGTTCAATCTGTACACGGTCCTGCTACTGCTACTGTCCACGGCACCCTCAATTATATCCAATTTCAGGCTGCTAGATCTGTCACAGTTAGTACAGTGGCAGTGCTACACTACATAATGAATTTCCTCAAGAACTGCAGTGTTTGGAACAAATAGATTGGTGAGGACTCTTTCAATGCCAGGACAACCCAGAGCCTGCATATGATCACCTTCAATTCTGTCACAATGTAAAAGTGATTTTATTTTGTTTTAATGTTTTATGTTCTGTTCCAAACCTCATGCTTTATTTTCTCACTTGTGGGATTAGGGGGATCTCAATTCTGCGAGGAGGAATTCTTTACTAAATGATGTGAGTTGGATCTTTGCTTCAGAAAGTGGACATGACTTATGCCCATGGGAGGAGATGGCTGCACTCTGTTCAGAGTTGGGAGTGGAAAATTTCTGGGCATTTGGACCAATGTTTGTTTGTGATGTTGCTTTAAATCACTGAATTATGTGGAGGGAAAAGGGTTCAGAATCTGATATCTGTCCACTGGGGGTGGAAGGAGTAGGGCATCATTTGAATGCTTTCAAAAGTTGTGTGTGTCCTTGAGGAGAACCTGTAAAATAATGTTTTTTTAATTATTTGTTCATGAGATGTGAGCATCGCTGGCAAGGTCGCCATTTATTGCCCATCCCTAATTGCCTTTGAGAAGGTATTGGTGAACCGCGGCCTTGAACTGCAGAGGGCAGTTAAGAGTCAACCATATTGCTGTGGGTCTGGAGTCATATATAGGCTAGACCAAGTAAGGACAGCAGATTTCCTTCCCTAAAGGACATTAGTGAACCAGGTGAGTTTTTATGTCAATCCTGTAGTTTCAAAGTCACCATTGCTAGTTTTTTTTTACCAGTACTAGCTTTTTTTTTCCAGATTTATGTAATTAACTGAATTTTAAATTCCCTTGCTCCCTTGATGGGATTTGAACTCATGTCTCTAGTTCATTAGTCCTGGCCTCTGGCTTACCAGTAACCTACCCAGTGTGCTACTATAATCTATGTCCATTTGTTGGTGTGTTCACTTTTGATTTGGATTATCCCTTTAAATTGCGACCTACTAACTTTGGCCAGTAGTGCTTTTCCTTCACTGTCGTCCTATGGTTTTTCTTCGGGCTTCTTTCATTGTTCATTTACAATGTGAATTAAAAACAGCACATAATCCAGCCTGATACTTCACAGTGTCGTACTGAGGGAATGCTCCACTGTCGGAAGTGCTGTTAGAAACATAGAAAATAGGTGCAGGAATAGGCCATTCGGCCCTGCAAGCCTTCACCACCATTCAATAAGATCATGGCTGATCATTCACCTCAGTACCCCTTTCCTGCTTTCTCTCCATACCCCTTGATCCTTTTAGCCGTCAGGGCCATATCTAACTCCCTCTTGAATATTTCTAATGAACTGGCGTCAACAACTCTGCGGTAGAGAATTCCACAGGTTAACAACTCTGAGTGAAGAAGTTTCTCCTCATCTCGGTCCTAAATGGCTTACCCCTTATCCTTAGACTGTGACCCCTGGTTCTGGACTTCCCCAAAATCGGGAACATTCTTCCTGCATCTAACCTGTTCAGTCCCGTCAGAATTTTATATGTTTCAATGAGATCCCCTCTCTTTTAAACTCCAGTGAATACAGGCCCAATCGATCCAGTCTCTCCTCATACGTCAGTCCCACCATCCCGGGAATCAGTCTAGTGAACCTTCGCTGCACTCCCTCAATAGCAAGAACGTCCTTCCTCAGATTAGGAAACCAAAACTGTACACAATATTCCAGGTGGGGCCTCACCAAGGCCATGTACAACTGCAGGAAGACCTCCCGGCTCCTATACTCAAATTCCCTAGCTATGAAGGCCAACATGCCATTTGCCTTCTTCAACACCTGCTGTACCTGCATGCCAACTTTCAATGACTGATGTACCATGACACCCAGGTCTCGTTGCACCGCCCCTTTTCCTAATCTGCCGCCATTCAGATAATAATCTGCCTTCATGTTTTTGCCACCAAAGTGGATAACCTTACACTTATCCACATTATACTGCATCTGCCATGCATTTGCCCACTCACCTAACCTGTCCAAGTCACCCTGCAGCCTCTTAGCATCCTCCTCACAGCTCACACCACCACCCAGCTTAGTGTCGTCTGCAAACTTGGAGATATTACACTCAATTCCTTCATCTAAATCATTCATGTATATTGTGAATAGCTAGGGTCCCAGCACTGAGCCCTGCGGCATCTCACTAGTCACTGCCTGCCATTCTGAGAATCCCGACTCTCTGCTTCCTGTCTGCCAACCAGTTCTCTATCCACGTCAATACATTACCCCCAATACCATGTGCTTTAATTTTGCACACTAATCTCTTGTGTCGGACATTGTCAAAAGCCTTTTGAAAGTCCAAATATACCACATCCACTGGTTCTCCCTTGTCCACTCTACTAGTTACATCCTCAAAAAATTCTAGAAGATTTGTCAAGCATGTTTTCCCTTTCATAAATCCTGTCACTGCTTTCCAAATGCGCTGCTATTTCATCTTTAATAATTGATTCCAAGATTTTCCCCACTGCTAATGTTAGGCTAAAAAGTGGAATTACATTAGCTACCCTCCAGTCCATAGGAACTGATCCAGAGTCGATAGACTTTTGGAAAATGATCACCAATGCCTCCACTATTTCTAGGGCCACTTCCTTAAGTACTCTGGAATGCAGCCTTAAGTACTCTGGAATGCAGCCTATCAGGCCCTGGGGATTTATCGGCCTTCAATCTCATCAATTTCCCTAACACAATTTCCTGACTAATAAGGATTTCCTTCAGTTCCTCCTCCTCGCTAGATCCTCGGTCCCCTTGTATTTCCGGAAGGTTATATGTGTCTTCCTTTGTGAAGACAGAACCGAAGTATTTGTTCAGTTGGTCTGCCATTTCTTTGTTTCCCATTATAAATTCACCTGAATCCGACTGCAAGTGGACCTACGTTTGTCTTCACTAATCTTTTTCTCTTCACATATCTATAGAAGCTTTTGCAGTCAGTTTTTATGTTCCCAGCAAGCTTCCTCTCATACTCTTATTTTCCCCCTCCTAATTATACCCTTTGTCCTCCTCTGCTGAATTCTAAATTTCTCCCAGTCCTCCGGTTTGCTGGTTTTTCTGGCCAATTTATATGCCTCTTTCTTAGCCACGATTGAGCCACCTTCGTTGTTTTGTTTTTACTCCAGACAGGGATGTACAATTGTTGAAGTTTATCCATGTGATCTTTAAATGTTTGCCATTGCCTATCCACCGTCAACCCTTTAAGTATCATTTGGCAGTCTATTCTAGCCATTTCACGTCTCATATCATCGAAGTTACCTTTCCTTAACTTCAGGACCCTAGTCTCTGAATTAACTGTGTCACTCTCCATCTGAATAAAGAATTCTACCATATTATGGTCACTCTTCCCCAAGGGGCCTCAAGATTGGTAATTAGTCCTTTCTTATTACACATCACCCAGTCTAGGATGGCCAGCCCTCTAGTTGGTTCCTCGACATATTGGTCTAGAAAACCATCCCGAATACACTCCAGGCAATCCTCCTCCACCGTATTGCTACCACTTTGGTTAGCCCAATCTATATGTATATTAAAGTCGCCCATGATAACTGCTGCACCTTTATTGCACACATCCCTAATTTCTTTTGATGCTGTCCCCAACCTCACTACTACTGTTTGGTGCATCTGTATACAACTCCCACTAGCGTTTTCTGCCCTTTGGTATTCTGCAGCACTACAGATTCCACATCATCCAAGCTAATGTCCTTCCTTACTATTGTGTTAATTTCCTCTTTAACCAGCAACGCTACCCCACCTTTCTGTCTATCCTTCCTGAATGTTGAATACCCCTGGATGTTGAGTTCCCAGCCTTGGTCATCCTGGAGCCATGGCTCCGTAATCCCAATTGTACCATATTCCTTAATAGCTGCCTGCACAGTTAATTTGTCCACCTTATTATGAATACTCCTCGCATTGAGGCACTGAGCCTTCAGACGTGTTTTTTTAACACACTTTGTCCCTTTAGAAGTTTGCTGGAATGTGGCCCTTTTTGATTTTTGCCTTGGGTTTCTCTGCTCTCCACTGTTACTTTTCTTCTTTCTTTCGGATGACACATTAAACTATTAAACTGCCCTCTGCAGTGGATGTAAAAGATCCATGGCAGCATTCGAAGAAGAGCTGGGATGTTCGCTCCATGTCCTGGCCAATATTGATCCACTAACCAAGATCAGTCAAACAGATTCTGTGATAATTTATCTCACTGCTGTTTGTGGGACCGTGCTGTAACCAATTTTCAATAGCTTTTTGACTTGAAACTTGGTTGCTTTCCCTTGCACATACCATAGACTGATAGAAGTGTGATTTTTTTTCTTGAAATGGTTAAATTGACAATTGTTATAGTTCAATTAACGGTTTGCCACATTAACATTAGGTGCTGTCTGTTACACTCAATTAGTCATGTAATATTATGTTCACAAGGCCACGTACCGTGAGAATCTTGAGACTATTCTATGCAATAGATGTAGAAAGAAGGAAGGAAAAGGAACCTGCACTGTTCATCTATACGTCATGAGTCTCACTGCTCACTTTGTGCACACTATTGGAATGTTCATTGAATGTGGAAGCATGTTCGATTAGCTACTGTAGACTTTTCGGGGCCCGATTGGTGTTAACGGGGTGGTAACAGGTAGATTTGTCGCCCTCGTAATACTGGCGATTCCACTGGTTTTACTGGGCCCAAGTTTCGAACCGCGCCTAGAACGGCGCAGTCTGACCTGGATGCCCGTTTTTCGCGCCACAAAGTGCGCCTAAAAAAACCCTCCAGATTCTCCACCTCCCTGCAGGTCCTCTGGCCCTCAGCGCAGCAGGAGCTGTAGGAGGCGGAGCCAGGTTCCTGCGCTGAAAACAGTGCCGGGATCTCTGCACATGCACGCTACAGTGGGCGCGCATGTGCAGTAGCTCCAGGCGCCCAAAACTGTGGGAGGGGCCGAAGCACGCAGCCCCTAGCCCTGGCCGAATGGCCTCACTGGGGCTGTGTGAATAAGGCTCCTCCCACGGTCAGCTCCTGCTTCCTCCCGACCCGACTCGACTCCCACTTCCGGACCCGATACCGACCTGACTTCCCCCCAGACCCGACTCCCGCTCCCCGCCACCGGACCTGACACCAACCACGACCTGACTCCCGCTTCCCCCGCCCCCGGACTGGATCCGACCTGACCTCCCTCCTCCCGACCCGAACCGACCTCCCACCACCTCCCCGACCCGACCCAACGCCACCTACCTGTAAATCTGGTGCTGGGACGGGCCCCGCCCGAAGTCTCGGGCCCGGCCCGTTCAGTCTCCCCCCCCATCTCCTTTCCCCCCCATCTCCTTTCCCCCCCCCATCTCCTTTCCCCCCCCCATCTCCTTTCCCCCCCCCCCATCTCCTTTCCCCCCCCATCTCCTTTCCCCCCCCATCTCCTTTCCCCCCCCATCTCCTTTCCCCCCCCATCTCCTTTCCCCCCCCCCATCTCCTTTCCCCCCCCCCATCTCCTTTCCCCCCCCATCTCCTTTCCCCCCCCATCTCCTTCCCCCCCCCCATCTCCTTTCCCCCCCCATCTCCTTTCCCCCCCCATCTCCTTTCCCCCCCCATCTCCTTTCCCCCCCCCCCATCTCCTTCCCCCCCCATCTCCTTCCCCCCCCCATCTCCTTCCCCCCCCCCATCTCCTTTCCCCCCCCCATCTCCTTTCCCCCCCCATCTCCTTTCCCCCCCCATCTCCTTTCCCCCCCCATCTCCTTTCCCCCCCATCTCCTTTCCCCCCCCATCTCCTTTCCCCCCCATCTCCTTTCCCCCCCATCTCCTTTCCCCCCCATCTCCTTTCCCCCCCATCTCCTTTCCCCCCCATCTCCTTTCCCCCCCATCTCCTTTCCCCCCCCATCTCCTTTCCCCCCCCATCTCCTTTCCCCCCCCCCATCTCCTTTCCCCCCCCCATCTCCTTTCCCCCCCCCATCTCCTTTCCCCCCCCCATCTCCTTTCCCCCCCCATCTCCTTTCCCCCCCATCTCCTTTCCCCCCCATCTCCTTTCCCCCCCATCTCCTTTCCCCCCCATCTCCTTTCTCCCCCATCCCATCTCCTTTCCCCCCCATCCCATCTCCTTTTCCCCCCATCCCATCTCCTTTCCCCCCCATCCCATCTCCTTTCCCCCCCATCCCATCTCCTTTCCCCCCATCCCATCTCCTTTCCCCCCATCCCATCTCCTTTCCCCCCATCCCATCTCCTTTCCCCCCCATCCCATCTCCTTTCCCCCCATCCCATCTCCTTTCCCCCCCATCCCATCTCCTTTCCCCCCCATCCCATCTCCTTTCCCCCCCATCCCATCTCCTTTCCCCCCCATCCCATCTCCTTTCCCCCCCATCCCATCTCCTTTCCCCCCCATCCCATCTCCTTTCCCCC